>NW_025779435.1:0-59415 GCF_021130785.1 Homalodisca vitripennis
CCTCAATCATGTCAAATAAATCATTCTTTGATGTAGTTCCAAACAGGTGGTAATAATTATATGTTACGTTAACGTAGGTATCATAAGTTATTAGGTAATTAGGAGCGGCTACATAAGTTATGAAACCTTAGGAGTGAGGCATGTGGTTATCTCAATACAGCAAAAATGATTGTACGGTAGACTTCTGAAAACGTGTTATTGTTTATCACACATGTTCTTATTTTCCAACAAAGAATCAAGGTAAAATTAGTTTCATTAAGTTATATGGAAGTATTTTCAACCATTTATTTATGTTTCATCAAAATCCGCGAGTACAGTAGGTAATTTAATATGCGTCTAACGTAGCCGACTTGTTACACGGCAAGGTCGGGACAAATCAATTCGGAAACTGTTTGCGTGCCCACTGCAATTATTTAAATGTTTTTCTCTTATTCAAACCCAGAAGAATGTACATTACTAAAAGCATAAATCAAATCGTAGGATTGAGTGTTTTAAAGAATTGTAAAGGTTTCAGGAGAGTTTTTGAGATCCTTTTGAACCTACTTTTGGACTGCATGGACCACTTATTTTATTTAAAACACATTTGCCGTAAATATATATACAGATATAAAAACTTCCAAAATCCTTCTACGATTTCATTGATTTCTAATTTTTAGGCTTTAAAAGATTATGATAATTGTCAATTGGCCTCAATATAATTTTGGCATGTCTACACAGTCGTGCAAGATGTAAAGTAAAAGTATACGCGTAGAATATTTTAATTGCTAAATTGCTAAGCGAATTTAGAGTTAAGAAGCCCCTGACACGTAACCCGGATACCGATGGCCGGGCAGGTGGAACATTGCAAGGTCAGTATCGCTCAGCGGGTCACCCATCCAAACTGCAGCCATGCTCGGTGTTGCTTGATATCGCTGAAACCGCTGTACCCACTACACTGCACCATTGGCAAGTGACTGAAAGCGGTGTAGTAACAGTCATCAATTAAACTCCTACGTAATCTGAATATTTCATGAAAGTTCCTTAGACGAACGGCTTCACTTGACAGCAGCAACTTTACTGTGTTATTTATAACCACTTTTATTTCTACCATTACCTGTCAATACCATAAATCAACTGGTAATTCAAAAAGCTGCCACTTAAGGAAGGTTGGTGTTTATGTTCTGATGCAGAAAGTTGAATATTACGTAATGTTTAGTACATCAGGATTTTAAAAATTGGAGAAGAAAAGAAAATGAATTACTTGGTTCATAGTGTACGTTATACTGTTATATATTTCCGTTATAGCAACGATGTAACCTGATGAATTTTATCACTGCAGTTAGCCAATTTACTCCATATGTTGTCCGTTAAGTCCAGTTATGACGCAAGCCTGAAAATATGTAGGAATTAAAAGTTTAAATTAATAACTTTGTAATTAAACCAGCTGAAGTAAAACGACCTGTTGCCCATAAATTCTGCAATGCTTAAATGGATTACATATAGCTGCCAAGAATACGATGGGGGCAAGATTATAAAATACTGCAAGTCTTGAACATGCTGTAGATCTAGTTTTTGCTTGATTGAGGCCCTGTTTTACTGTTCCCGGCGGGGATTAAATCAAAAGGACCGGTTCGGCGGTGATTTCCTTTTTAGCATTGAATACCTTGATTCGATTCATAAATATGTTGCAGAAGTGACGTATTATTCGCAAGATGAACAAGTTCGGGAAGTTTTTGCAAGCGAGAATGTTTATTTTGCATTTTTTGGCGCACAACAAGATTTGCTACTGATATAGGTGCTAATATGGAATTCAATTTTTTCCACAGAAAGCATGTTTTCCATGTATTTAGATGTATTCATCTTATTTATCTTTGTGACCACCTGCTAAAATATGCTGGATTCAAACATGGAGCTGCGTTACTTTGGTTTGAAATATACATATGCCTATAAATTTAAAAATAGTCCTATTCTTATACAAAGGGTTTTCTTAGTGCTTTTAATTGGTCGTTTCCTTTGGCAATTAATAGTGAATTTAAAACAGTTAAACATATTTTTTCATATGTTATATTCAAATGAAATTTCAGTTTTTTTTAGTTAGATTAAGAGCAAAACTAATTACTGAGAAAAATAAGAGGTAAAATTAAAATAGTTAAATAGGATTTCTTGGAAATTCTACTATTAGTAATATTTAAAGTACTTTCTTTGAACGTAAATTTGTAAAATATATTTTTTCTCTCGCCTTAAACATACATTTACAAGAGTAGGTTTTATACTGAATAAATGGAAATAATTGTGGCTCATCAAATGTACGAATAAAAAAGTTGTATCCATTTCGTAACTAAAAAGTACATTATTTATATATCCGTGTTCCAGTAGATACTAGAAACAACCAGTATTTATGATTACTATAAACGTATCGACTTTCCCCGCTGTATTTTCCGTGGCAGTTTAACTTCAGGGGGAAATTATTACCAATTCCGACTAAAAGTAAACTTCTAAATCCTATAATTTACTTGTATCATGTTTATAGATGGTGAAGAATATACGAAATCGGCGCTGAACGTTTTCCACCTTGTTAGTAAATTAAGGTAAAATGTATAATACAAGTAATTAATAAAAGGTTATAGGTAATTTTTTTTGTTATTAACTTAAAGTCTTATTTTTGAAATATGTTTTCTTGTTAACCGATCACATCTGAATGAAAGGAGGTTACTAGTAAGATACGTGTTAGCAATATCATTTTTAGATTCCTTTATAATAATTTTTTGGATTCCCTTAATAGTGAAAATGTAAATTTTAAGATCATAAGCATCTTTTATCGTTTGAATGGTGGGTAAATCGGTTTTAATTTCACAAAATATTTTAAATAATTAATGTTAGACTCTTAGACGATCTGTTAGGTACAGCAATAGTAGTACAGTTACACAATTATTTTTACACAAATCATATGTGTGTTATGTATATAAATAATATATATATATATATATATTATATATATATATATATATATAAGTAGGTAGGAATATGGCGGTTCTAGCTCACTTTCGGAGCCAACAGTAAATCAAGGGAAAATACTGTTTTAAAGGACAATAAACGAATCTGTAAAATCAAAACAGTAACTCACGAAATAAAAAATTACCGAATCTATAGCTGTTTGCTTCCACTTTCTTGAGCAGTTTTAATGTAAAATCTCCTTAGAATCAATCTATTGGAAATGTTGTCAAATCTGCTACGAATATAAACTATAAATTAAAAACTTATAAACGGAAATGATGGAATTTGCTAAACAATCACTCGAGAAGTCGGGGAGAATGTGAGTAAAACCACATTCTTTTCACGAGGTTCATTATTTATCTTTTCCAAGTGTACTATAAAATCATCGAGGATTTCTGGCTTAAAATCATAATCAAATTCAATATCCAGGATAATGAAAAAATACAGGTAAAATCTTCTCATAATAAAACGTGTGTATCGATACCTACAAACCTAATGTATTCTTTGAAAAAGGAAAATAATTTTTTCAACGGTTTTATAAGAGATAAGTAAAAATGTTTATTCTGTTTTTCTAAATTCCTGTAACAAATTTTGTTTGTTTTTCACCTCCGTATTGTAATTTTGTAAGCAGATTATTCAAAATGTGTTAGTTTATTTCGAAATTTCCTAGGTTTAGGTCTTTCGTACAAAATTAAATTGCAATCTCTACAAATTAAATATTTTTTATCAATAATTTCTCCTCTATTATAACACTTGTAAACAGTTGGCATTATACTCTTCCATTTAAACAAAAAGATTTTTTTATAAATGGAGATTATGGAAACTAACTCTGCCGAGATATAAATTTTTTTTAGCACAAATGTTTTATGTTTATATTTCAACTACCGAGATAAAAAGAAATGATTTTAATTTTATTATTCAACTATTTAGGATATTTTGTCTATGATTACAAAGATTATTCCGGAAGAAATCGAGATTTTTTCATCAGCGAAAGAGTATATTTTTTGAAGTTTTAGAAGGAATGAAAGAGAATAATATGAATTTAGCAAATTATTTTTTCTTAAATAAAAAAATCTATTCTACTAAATAGTCATCAAACAACATGAACTCTCCAAAATCACTTCAGTTTCTAGCATTTTAAAGAACTTACCACAGGAAATAGTTATAAAGACTTCTTTGAATTACCTAAATATGTTAAACAAATGTTGATATTTTCCTTAAGTGAAAACGAATCTTTAAATGAAAACGAATTCAGAGAACTTTTAAGTACTAAAAAGTGTTCAATGCAATTTATTACAGACAACTTAGATAGTATAAATATGTTAAATGTAGTAGGAGATTTTAAGTTAAATAATAGAAAAATAAGAAAAATATTCCGATTTTTACAAAATAAACTAAAACACCAACAATCTGACATTTTTCATCGCTTTTATGCTAAATTTCATTGCTTATTTGTTGAAATGTTGAGAAGACAATATCCATACTGGACAAGAAATATGCATACAGCTAGTTTTTTTAACAAGTCTTTGTAAACAATAAGATTTATCAAAGGAATTTATAAGAGATCACGCTTTTGTTGTAGATTGGGATAAATTATATGGAAAAAACATTTACGAAACAGATATATTGTGTGTGTGTGTGGTTCTGACGAAGAAAAGAGAAACGTTTGCCATTCAGCAATTCATTACGATATAATGAAAGGACATACAAAATGAATGATGATTGTGTCTCTGGTGTAGTGTTGTTGTTAGTGTGCGTGTTTGCGCTATGGGAATCACATCACATTCAACATCTACGGTGTCTATTGTTTAGAGACTTGGCCCTGCCACTGCTACTGTCCAACCAAGTTAATGGCTAGGAGCTGTAATTCGGGTCTTAGACTCTGGAATTTTTTTGTTCCCAAGTCTCATTTTTTCTTTGGTAACTACTGTGTAGAAGTTGATGGAGAGATTCAATTAGGGAATTTGTGTCGGGTGTTTTTGTAAGTGTAATGTTGTATTAATGAACGATGTGAATGATGAATGCAATGAACGAATTAAGGAAGAGAAGGAATTAAGGAATGAAGTGGAAAGGTGAGGAAGCAAATGGCGCGCCAACCACAGTTGTCATTACTCGGCTTGTTCTATAGTCATTACACTATGGCCACTCGTGTAAAGACTTGTCCCCAACCACTGAACGACAACCATGTCTTCCTCAATGAAAAGCGCGCCTGAAGCTCTGGGATTTGAACCCAGAACCTCAGGCTTTGAAGGCAAGCGTCCTTACCAACTGAGCTACGGAGAGTCTCGAAAGTTATAAGCTATATCTCTGCTATATAAGTTGTTCAATTAGGAGTGCTAGTTTACAAATTTATTAATAATTTTATATTTCAAAAACCACTCAACCGATTTTTAATGAAATTTGGTACACATATAGTAAATACTTAACTCTTTCGACTTAACTTATCCATAAGGGTGAAATCATCCCCTATTTCTTAATATTCATAAAAAAAATAAAAAAAATAATCAGAAAAATCTGAAACTTCCAAAAACAAGCGAGTTCAACTTAAAATTTCATGAAAATAACAAAAATTTTCAAAATCTACCCCAATCATCCCTTATCTTAATACTCTTATATCTCGAGAAACTATTGGAGCTTTTTTGCTGAAATTTGGTATATAGGACCAGTAAATATTAAAAGTATTTTTTTAAAATCATAACTTCCGGTCCAACCCCTTAAGATGACCTTGGAATAGTTTTTTGTTAATATCATCCCCATTTTTTAAGATATTCTTTTGAAATTAAAAAATGAATACTTATATCAATGTCTTTAACAATTCTGTAAAGTTGTAGAATTATCCAATGAATAATATAGACAATAAGACGATTTTTTCAAAAATTTTACTGAATTTCTCTAATATCGTTCTTAATCACATCATAGGCTAAAAATTTCTCAGAAACCACAACCCACATAACAAATCGCGTTTGTAACAGCTTTTTGAAAATCCATATTGATAATTATATCGTTCTTTGAACCAGAAATATTTGTCAAACTCTTTGTTGTATCAATGACATAAATAGGTCTATTCGCTAAAAATTCTTTAGGATTGTAATACATTTCCTTATTATTACAGTAAACTTTCTTAAAAATCTTGATACATCTGATACATGATTCTGAAAAGACCTCCTGAAATGTTTAAATTTTGTAATTCATCTGGATAATAAGAACCGTTCAATTTTACTCTGATATTTTTTACATCCAAACTATCAAACTTTGAAGGATTTTTTTCTTGATTATTCTGTCTACCTGTTTGAAAACCAATGATAACGAACTTGGGATTGAAGATATTTCTATAAATATTTGTAATATCGAACGAATAAGTTGTTCCGGAAATACATTTTTGTTCAATACATTGCCAATCTAGAAAATTAAACATAATGTTTTGACTTTTTGTAATTTCATCAATCAACCTAATTTTACTCGTGGTTTTTATAATCAATCATTGGAACTCTAATAAAAAAATCTGTAATTGTTATTTTTCCATCAACAGGCATAAACATTTCCAGTTGCAGTCTTCAGAATCACATCATCGTCTTCTGCTCTTATAAAACTTAGATAAAATCCTCCTTTATAGATCGGAATAGTAACATTTTCAAAAATCCTAATCCAAAATGAGATAAATTTCCAGCTGCTTCAAAAACACCAAATTTAAAATCTGATTCAAAGCCATTAGAAGTTTGAGAAATAACATCACTTTTTGAATACGAAATAGTTCCTTTAATCGTGCTTAATTGGCCACAGTTTTCGACTTCTTCTATCAATTTATTGTGTTTTCTTACTTCAATCTTAGAAAATAAAAACGGTATAAAATTATCGATTAATCTAACATTATCAGTTCCAAGATATGCTTGACCATCTTGTTTTGTTAAAGTTCCAGAAATATAAAACTGGAAGTTAGACGAGCAAAAGTTATCTCCAAAATCAATATCAAACTCAGTTCTTTTATTCGGTTCATTCAAATGTTGTTTACTACTTGGATAGAAATTTTTAAACTCCGCCCTTTCAATATCACTAGCATATTTTCTGTAGTCCGCCATTTAATAAGAGAAAATTTAGAAATTTTAAACATCATGTATAAGAAAGATATCATTTTTCATCGATCTAATGTACGTTTTTATAAGAAAAGATATAAATTTTAGTCATTTTTAATGATCTACTTCGTCATATTCAGGATTATCTTCCTTAAATTTTGCAATTTCGGCCACATATTTCAATAAAATCTGCACAGGATAGTAACCGCTATCTATAATATTGTTCCAATCAACTGTATTCTTTATTTTCATCCAAAAATTTTATACTCAAGTGTTGATAGAGACAAAGAACAGACATATGATCTTTTAATTGATAATGTATATTTTCTTGAATGAACTCTGGGGACAGATTTTGATATTTAGCAATGTTATACCAATTCAATTTGTTTACGTATAATCTCATCATATCTTCGGATAATTCATATTTTTGAGAAATATCATCCCAATGTTCTTTTTTCAAATCTCTTTCGTGTTGCATTATAAAAAGATCGAAAGCACTGTAATGTCCCGCCATCTCTATTTATTAAGAAAAAAATTCAAGTTTTTATAAATTGGCTCTTTTTAGCGTTACATTCAGCACATTTTCCAGAAACTCTTTTAACTCCATTGATATTTTGCATAGTATTTTATATCACTTGTTGCAGTTTTTTCTTTACATCTCACACAGTATATGAGCGCCATTTATATAAGGAAATTTTATCATGCATAAAACCCTGCGAGAATACCTATTTCAGTAAGATCTTCCTCGAACTTATAAATTTTTTCTTCTAATTTTTGAAATTTGACAGCATAAGAATCATTGTTATCAACAAATTTATGACCAATATTCTCAAAAGTTTTCGTAGCATCTAAACTAAACTTATCAAAAGACTCTTTAAATCTAGTAAGTTTTTCATTAATTTCACCAACATCGTCTACTGATCTTTTACTTCTTTCATCAAGTTTTTCATAGACTTCTGTTGTAAAATCTTTAACATGCTGTTTATGATTCTCATAATTTTGTTTTAGTTCATTAAACATTTTAATAGGATCTTCTAATTGAATCATTACAACAACATCAAATGGATTAATTCCTTTACTAACACTGCTAATTCTTTTTCCTTTAAAATCTAAGGCATTTTTAACATTCGGATCATGTAAATCAACAATATCGATGTTTTTCTGATAATTTTAGAGGTTTTAAAATTTGTTCTTTAACAACAACATCATGTTTGTCAATACCAGGTCGAACACCGACAATTCTTTTTTTATTAGCCAAACTAACATAATTCTTTTCAACTTTGATCGCTTCAGTAATTTTATCAGCTTTTTCAATATGAGACATTAAATTGGTAAATAATTTTTTTACACCATCATCGACTTCTTGTTCTAATGTTTTTATTTTATCAGCAAGTTCATTTGAACTCATGAAATTTGCAAGTTTGTTATCATATTCTGCTTTAAAATCTTCAATCTCGACAGCAAACATATCTGAATCTGGAAGGTTTTGTAATAAATTTTCTAAACTTGTTATCAAACTCATTTCTCAAACTATCAAAATTCAAACTATTATCTACATTTTGAATAATTTGTGTTCCAAATACGTCAAAAATATTTTGTGAATCCATATTTATTAAGTAATAATTTGTTAACAACTTCTTTAAAATCTTTACCATCACTCAGTTCATTCAACACAAAAACACATAAATGACCACAAATTGGGGGATCTTTATAGTCTTGAATCTGAGAATCATTGTAGTAGACGCTTGATTTTTTTCAAATATTTAATCAATTCTATAGGTGGTTTGTCCTCAATTCTTCCATACGAATCAAAGTAACATGCATTCTTATCATTTTTATAATAACAAATCCAATGCGTTCCACTTCCCATAATCGAGTCTAAATTCACAATTCCACATTCAAATTTCTTAACTTTTTCAGGTAATGTATCTCTCATGAAGATTCCTCTAAAATGTTTAATATTTTTGCAGATTTCTTCCAATTCCCCGAATGTTAAAGGTTTAAATTTTTTTTTTCAATGTTTGATTTCACGTAATTCAAAGTTTTTTCATCTAATCCAGATCCTGTAACATCTTCCAACTCTTTATCTAACCAATTTAAAATGTTTCGAACAATAGGAATCACATCCTTTTTAACGATTGGAGCAGCTTTACGAACATAAGGAACAACATTTTTAACAACTGGAATATTTTCTCCAAAATCTAATAAATCTTTCAAAAGTCCACCATTTTTAAGTTCTTTCAACTGATTATAAGAAAATTCTATTCTGGTTCCTTTATTGTTTTTCTTATGTTTTTCGAGTTTATTGTATTGTCTATTTGTTAAAAATATCTTATCTTCGCCATTTTTTAGTTGATCTATTTTAAATTGAATACTAACGGGTATTTTCTTCTTAAAAGCGGATTTTTATTTTTTCTTTCTGATTTTTGCTGAAGTTTACGTTCACCTCCATTTATATAGTTAAAATTTCAAGTTCTCTTCGATTCCCATTCCTAGTTTTCTCTTCAAAAAACATTGCTCCAGCTGTTGGAAGCGCAACAAATCTTTCACCTAAACTAGCATCTTTTGATAAAAATCTATCCATTGCTTTATCTTGCAAAACTTTATCTGCTATATGTCTGGGAATTTGTGTCTCTATGTTTTGCATAAAAAATATCGTGTTCCATAGCAGCTTGATCTAATTTATTTTATACCAGGATCTCCTCTTTTTAGTCTTTTTTCGAGTTTTGTGCCAGGCCCCAGATACTGATAAGTTGGTACGTGTAATTCAAAAGGTAAATTGTTGATAAAATCATTCAAAAGTCCGCTACCTTCAATCATAGATGAACTTATTGCCGGCCAAAAACTCGTTTTAAATATTTAATTCCATCAGGTTTTTCAATCATTTCATCAAGTTTGTTCGAAATAAAATCCTTAATCGCTTTCTTTTCGTTCAAAAAAATTGTTGTTTCCAGCCTTTTCTTGAGCATAAATATAATTTATAATTCCATCGAGTTTTGTGAAATCGTCGATATATCTGTACTCAATCTTATTATCACTGTATTTTCTTATACCTGATCCTTCGATTCGTTTTTCCCAAATTGGTTTAATTAATTTCATATATTTTTTACCTCTACTTGACTTAGGCTTCTTAGTAGATGGATCAATTATTTTTTGTAAATTGAGTCAGATTCCCATAAAATTTCTATATACTTTTTCAAATCTTCTTCAGAATATAAATTATCTTTTGGAGCGTCATAGTCTGTTAATAATCTCCATAAACCTTGAGTTCCTTCATATGTTTTCTCATTAATAATGATATCATTATGCTCAAAATTAACGGGTAAATTTCCAATCATAAAACTTTTCTTTTTTTTATCCCAATACAAACCAAATTTATCATCTTTTACTCTAGGAAGGAATTTTTTACCAATTTCACCAATTATTATATCCGTTGTTCCAGGACTTATTGATTCAACTATGGTAGAGTCTTCAATGATTCGAGGTCTAAATGGTGTTGAAGATGGTAATTTTGGCAATTCAAACTCTTCAGATTCTGGAATTGAAATATCGGCAAATTGTCGTACAACTGGAACCAAATTCATCAAATTTTGATTATCACTTAAAACATTTTCAATTTTGCCCTCAACGTTTTTTATTGCAGAAGTTACAGGTTGATTGATTTTTTGAATAAATTCTTGTTCTTTTTCATCAATTCGAATCTGTTCTTTAAATTCTTTGATTAATTTCTTTTCGATTTGATCAAGTTTTTTCGCTTCTTCAGAAGTTACGTTCACCATTTAATTAGAAAAATTTTGAAACGTGGAACGTAAAAACGTGAACGTGGAACGTAAAAACGTGAACGTGGAACGTAAAAACGTGAACGTGGAACGTAAAAACGTGAACGTGGAACGTAAAACGTGAACGTGGAACGTAAAAACGTGAACGTGGAACGTAAAAAACGTGAACGAGATTATTACACGTTTATATTAGAAAATTTATTCAAATATTTACCATTTTTAGGCTTCAAAGTTAAATTAATAGTTAAAAATCCATAGTCTTCTTTCCAAATTTTATCACATAATTCATTAAAGTGGTTAAAACTCATATCAGATCCCACATAATTGTTGTAAATCTTTCTCGAATAGTGATCGTCTTGCTTAAAAACACACAACATATTCAAATTATTTCTAATAACTTGTTTATCAACCTTTGAAAAGCATTGGGAAAGATAGATACAAGATATGTTTTTGTGACGAGACATTACGAAATATTCCTTAATAACGTCCTGATTTTCCAAAATACAATCATCTAAAACGATTAACGAATTGGATTTACATTCGCTTAACGGAACTATGTCCTCAGAAGCATTGTAAAAATGTGATATTTTCTTTGCTTAAGTTCTTCTCAATATTTTTGAATCTTTGTTGTAATTTTTTGTATGCGTCTTGTTCTAAAGATTTACTAAAAACATACAAATTGGAATAAGGGAATCAACCTATTGTAGATTAAATTCAATAATAAAGTTGTTTTTCCACATCACTTGAACCAACAATTAACAATCTGATTGGTTGATCTTTCTTACTTTCTTCAAACGTTTGAAGTTTTATCTGATCTTTTTGCTTTAAAAATTTCTCCATTTAAATAGCGAAAATGAAGCTGTTCAAGTTGACTTCAGAAAGCTCTCAATTATTTTTAAACTTGGAACATCCTATACACTTAGAGGAAGAATCAAATTATTTTATCGGTTTAAGCGGTTTTTATTCTGACAATTTTGTAATAAATATTAGTGAAAGTTCTCCTTATTGTATAGGATTTAGTGAGAAGAACATAACAAAATATTATGGTTTAAACAAAGGATATTATACTTTCGATCAAATAAAAAATTCCCTTAAAAATTATCTGAAAACCATTCAAACAATCAGATAAATCTTTAAACTTTGACGAAAACAAGTTTGAAATGCAAAAAAATTATCTCTCTAATAAAATTCAAATAAAATCACCAGTAAGAATAATGTTTTCAAGCAATTATAGTAGATTTATTAGGGTTTGTTCAAGAAACTATTGAGCCAAATCAGGTATATTTAGGAAATAAAACGCCAAAATTTAGACCGTTCGATGTAATTGAAGTGCACTGCAATCTCGTTGAACCTAGTTTTGAAAATCATACCGAACATTTAACACAAAGAATCTGAAATTTTGTACACTTTTTTCCCAAATGTTGCTTATGGATCAAAAATCAGTGAAAAAACCGAATGAAATCGATTATATTCCAATTAGAAAAAATATTAAAAGAATTCAAAAAATCGTTCTAACTATACAAGACTCTGAGGGAAATTTATTAAATAATGAGAGTAAAAACAACAATATATTTAAGATTGCCGAAAGAATGATGAATCAAGGGGGGAACGAATCGTTCTTACCTTCAAACTTTCAAAAAAACACCGTTTTTATCAATGAATCTGGCCTTTAATTCTCGAAAATAAAAATGTTTCTATCTAAATGGAGACAATTGTAGATCTAATAAATAATCAACTCAAATTCAATAATACAGAAATTTTTACGATTGTTGACGTAAATAACAAAATTTGGTTCAAAGCAAAAAGATGTTGCAGAAATTTTAGAATATGAAAACACGAGGCAAGCTATCATAAATAATGTCGATAATGACGATAATACAACTTTTGAATGTATAAATTACAGGAGTCTATCCCATAGACCCCGAGAAAAATATTAAAAAAACACTGTTTTCATTAATGAATCTGGTCTTTATACTGAAATAAAAATTACTAGTTAAAAATTTTTCTATCTAAATGGAGTCACTTGTAGGCCTACTCAATAATCAACTCAAATTCAATAACACAAATATCTTAACGATTGTAGACGAAAACAATATGATCTGGTTTAAGGCTAAAGATGTTGCAAAAAATTCTAGAATATGAAAAATACTATGCAAACGATCAGATTAAACGTTGACGAAGATGATAAATTAACATTTAAAGACATGAATCAAGGGGGGCTATTGAATAGCTTACCTTCAAACTTTCAAAACAACACTGTTTTCGTTAATGAATCTGGACTTTATTCATTAATTTTGAGATCGCATAAATTAGAAGCGAAATTGTTTAAAAAGTGGGTTACAAAAGAAGTTTTTGCCAAGTATTCGTAAATTTGGTGAGTACAAAACAAGATTAAATATTTAGAGGACGAAGTTAAACACTTGCAAATTAAAGATGAAATAAAAACGGAAATAATCGCAAAACAAAGTGTAAAAATTGACTTAATGAAAACCACACCTTGTTTGTAAAGATTTTGCTAAGAAAAAACACCATGTTTTTGTATTAATTAAGAAGAATCACATGTGGGAATATCCTTATTACGTTATCAGAGCTCAAAAGAGAGAAATACCGAAAAGATTGAAAGAACTTGAAATTGATTACCCAGAAATGGAAATTTTATTAAGACATGGAGATCCAAATAGTATAAATCTCTACAACCAAATGAAAGAATCTTTGAATATTTTATACAACGGAAATCATTTTACTACAAATATGGCAGAATCTCGACTGATTTATAGAATATCTAAATTACACGATGAAAATGTTTCTAAATTTTACTAAACATTCGAATTATGATATTTTGTTTGTAAATGTCTTTTAAGACTATAGAAATGTTGAATTTCTCTTCCGCATACGCAAAGAACTGGTCTAGCAAAAGATTTGTTTAGCACAATCTTTACAATATGCTTGTTTGTTGTCTTTACTATAATGGAGATTATAAAATTCTGAAATATTCTTAACCTTTTTACACCGTGTGCACTCTTTCTCTTCTAAAGTTAATTTTTCCATTTTATCGTATAATTCTTTATGATATTTATTATGACAGTCTTTACAATTATATTCAAATCCATATTTTCTTTGCTTATTCTTATAAAATTCTTCAAAATCTTTAAATTCTTGACACTTTGTACACTTCTTTTGGGCCTCCATTTATATAGAAAAAATTACAGCTTTGACTTTCTCAATTCATATTCGTAAACACTTTCGGTTATTTCTCAATTTTCAAAGTTTCCAAGTTTATTTAATTCGTCTAATATATCAGATTTCGCTTCATTTTTATAGCCATAAGGTACTGTATCGATCTTATTTTCTAGGACAATTCTCTTATCATCTTTAGCGTTCAGTGCTAACTTGTTTATAGTAACGGTGTATAACTCATGTTTGTAGCTTTTGATTACTGTCATCTCTCTAAATTCTTCTTTATCTTCGAACAAACATTTCTTCAAGTTTTCGATATTTATTGTTTTATTTACAACGCTTCTCTTAATCCCTTTGCATCTTACTGGATTTTTGTCTAGATATTTGTACGAGTACATTTTCGATCTCAATCCACAAAATTCTTCTAAAACTTCGCTATTTAACTCATCTTTGAATTTCCCTATTACCTTCTTATTTTTAGTAGTGAAACATTCGTGATCTTTTGGATAATCACTTGTATCAAAGTCATCTATATTTTCTTTAATAATTTTAAAAGGATCTCGTTTCAATTCTAAGAAATAACTGTCTGTATCCATGTAACACAGATTCAAATCTGGGTCAAACTTCTTTAATTTATCGTAATAAAACTCATACATTAACAATTTTGATAGGTCAAGAACTGAAAATCCTATGTAGATCGGTTTGTTAAATTTAACCTTTTGTTTGAACATGTGACTCGCTATACAGTTATCGTCAAAGATATTGAAACATTTGAAGTTCGTTTTCTTGGCCTGTTTCATTGAAAATTCTTCATTTCCTAGTTTGATATCACATCTATTTCGCACATTTTCCATAGATTTTCCAAAAACAGAGTTGTTCATCAGCTTGTAAAAATCTTTCTCAAAGTCACTTGTAGCTTTGGTTCTCATGTTTGTGTTAAAATCAATGTACTTTTTCATAAAAGGCTTCTGATCGAACGCTATAACTCTATTCACATGTTTCAACACCATCCCTTGTTCGAGGTAAAATTTCAAATTTCTTGAATGAACAACGTATTCAGTTTTATCCAGTAAAGTTGTGCAAAGTTTGTTTTTATAATGTTCGGGAGCAAGAGGTAAATCCTTGTGATGTTCATGTAAATTTGTTGGATATCCTAGATCAACTTCGAGAATATAGCCATAATCTTCGTCGCCAGTGAGTTCTAAAATTGTTTCTTGCCACTCTTCTTTTGTATATGTTTTCGGGTTCATCCACTTGATTTCGTTATATGGTAAATTTTGCATAAGCCCGTAACCATAAAGGTTATTGGCATCGACGTACAAACAGATAGTTTTTCAGGTTTTGTCTTATCGAAATCTTTCAAATATTTGTTATTTGCTTTAACATATCGCTTAATACATTGAGAAATACCTCCACGAATGCCTTTTTCAATCATCAAATACATATTATAATCACTAATCAATTGTAATTCTATTTTCGTTAATTTTAACATAGCATCCCATGCGAGGCTTGGAGCTGTTAGATAATGTGCTGGATCAAGTTTATAGCAATTTAAGCAAATATTTCTGAAATTTTCAAATATATCAGCAAGCAATAAAACATCTTGGATATTGTACAAATCAGAGTAATTTCCAAGATTTTTTCTCTTTTAATTTGTTCCAAACGCTCAAATAGTGTTGATAATCTTTCTCAGATATGCTCTCGTCTGTCAAAAGTGAATAGAAATCTTGAATTTTCAGGTCTTCTGTGTAATCAAGTTTTTCAATACTATCGATAAATTCGTAAGGAAATATGCCTTTTCCAGATAGAATTTTAAAGATTTCTTCTTCGTCATTTGGTTGTCTATCTAGAATTGCGTTCAATATTCGTCCATCTTGTATAAAATGATTTGTATGCTTGAAATCATCTTTTTTTGAGGTTTTTAGCTAACTTTTCAATAGACGATGCCATAAATCTGAACGTATCTACGAAAGAAAACTTGATGAACTTTCTTGGTTTATCATCTTCAAACTCATACCCATATCCAGAATTTACTGAATAATTTATATATTTTTCATCTGTGTTTGCGATCAAATCAACATTACCATACTGTTTTGCCATCTCTTTTATGTACAAATGAGTATCGTAATTTGACATATTATGACAGAAAACTGGAATATTTTGTGGAAATTTCAAATTCAGATTACAACATGAATGAGCTGCGCCTCGAAATTTACCTGTTAAATGACAATGATCTCTTACTTTTAATCTTTTTTCACCATCAAAACCTTCTGTTTCACAGATATGACAAACGTTTGAATTTTGATATGAAATTTCTTCATCTTCAGTTAATTTCATAGGCTTCATGTTCCTTGAATTATATTTTTTAGCTATATATTTCGATAATTTATTGAGTTCTTCAAACAATTTTGCAGGAACATTTGGCAAATCTTCTTCATTTTTTGCTCGATAACATATCGGTTTATACATGCGATTGGTCACATTAGACACTAAATATAGAGTAAAACCATAAGGAATGTGCTTCTGAATCTTGGTTGTAGTCGATCTTTGTGGATTGTTCTTGCATGTCGGAAATTTTTTCTAATATGCTCTCAAAATCCATATAAATAACGTGCGGATGGCTAAACTTCTTTTGATAATTAGTAAATTTAGTTGTTTGACCTGAAAACGGCATAATTGGCTAACAAACTTCATGTTGCTTGCAAATTTCTAAATGATCTGTTAAATCTCCAGATTTGTAGAAATGGCTTAAACATCTTCTACAAAGAAATTTTCTTTCCTTATGCTTGGATAACTGAGAACTCACGAGTTTATTTAAATCGGTTATCAAAACATAATGAGATTTGTCTTCTTGTTAACATACAATAAATCGATTTCTAACTCGGTATCATATTTTTCAGAAATTTGTAACGGAACAATGTTGAGTTTTTCGTCATAAGTATGGACATTGATAGACATTTTAGGATACTTATACTTGGAATTGTAACTTCGTTTTTCAAATGATTGTATATCTTTTAAGGACATTGGATACTCGAAACCTGAAAATATCTCGTCATTTACAAATTTTTCATATTGTTTTGATCTTTCGCAGTCTCTTTCAGGTTTTTCAATAGCGCATCGGATAGAATAAATAAAGCAATAGTCATCTTTATTTTTGATATTTATACAAGCTTTTTTATCTTTGATTTTCTTTGGTAAATCGATATATGATCCTGCGTTCATCATTTCGTGTTTATTAATGCTCAAAACTAGTTGTTTGCATCTTTTAAATGTCCATCCTGAACCCCTATTTGGATGATTTGTCTGTTCTCGATGTGATAATTTATTAAATTGTTTAGAAATAAAGTCGTTTATGTCAAATATTTCGTCTGCTTTTATAGTAAAGTACATTGGGCAAGTTTGTGGTTCACCGTTTACTAAAGTTCGTTCATATTCACATTCCAAAGAGAGATATCCTTTCATATTTTTAACATTCTCTTGAAATTTTTCTATTAAACTTTTAATTTCTGGCCTCATAATTGATAGATATTTGTAAATTGACATGGAATTGTCGTTCAAGTTTGTTAAAATGTATTGCTTGAAAAGACCGTGTATTGAGGATAAAACTTCTACATCTATGATATTTTCAGGTTTTTCGTTAAGAGTTTTATCAATTTCTTCGATCATTTCAGACTTAGTTTTGTCGTTAGTTTCGATAGCCAACTTTTCACCTATTGAATGAATTTTTTCATCATTAAATAGGTCGAGATTTTTCTTTTCAACTTTGAAATTTCTCTTTAATTCTCGTAATTTTTCTATATTGTACATCTTTTCATGATCGACAATTTGATTTTCTTTAGCCCAATTCCTCAAATAATTTAGTTCACTTTCGTAAAGTTGTTTGTTTTTTAAATGGATTTTTGAGCTATAATGTCGATCATAGTTATGTTTTAGGATTTCTTTCTTACAAAACGGACATGTTACTTTTTCACCCTTCATTTATATAAGAAAAATTTTAACTACCAATTTTTTCTAAATTCCAACTTTATAGTGAATTTTCGAGAAATATCGTTCAAATTATCAACTTTTAAGCTAAAACTTCGCAATAATTAGAGATATTTCGGTAGATTTTTCAGGATTTTTCAAAAGTACCAGTTTGTATGTACCTTAAAAAGTTGATAATTTGAACGATATTTCTCGAAAATTCACTATAAATTTGGAATTTAGAAAATCTCTAATAAATTTTTTGTTCTTTATAAATGGAGCTAATAAAGGAATTAAATGAGGTTGGTGATTTAAAGTTCAAAGAATATAAGAAATTAATTGATGTAGAAGAAAATAAGAAGTATAAAATTGTGAAATTGGATAAAATGAAAGATAAATTCGGGCTTACAATAATTGCCGAGTTGGAAGATTTCAAAGTACACTTGCCAAATAGATTTTTGACTGTTTTGGATGAAAAAAAGATTAAAGAATTGAATAAAAATGATAAATTACACTTGATTGTTACTGGGAAAAAGACAATAAAAAGATAAAGAATGTGTTACAATTAACTTTGTAGAATAAAGATTAAGAATTCGAAGATTTTACATTGATTCTAAGGAGATTTAACATTAGTAATAGACATTAAAACTGCTTAAGAAAGTAGAAGCAAACAGCTATAGATTCGGTAATTTTTCATTCGTGAGTTACTGTTTGATTTTACAGATTCGTTTATTGTCGTTTAAACAGGAATTTCTATTGATTTTCGGTCGGCTCCAAAAGTGCGCTAGGAACCCCATATTTATATCTACTTATATATATATATATATATATATATATATATATATATATATTGTATATATATATATATATATGTGTGTGTGTGTGTGTGTTTGTGTGTGTGTGTGTGTGTGTGTGTGTGTGTGTGTGTGTGTGTGTGTGTGTGTGTGTGTGTGTGTGTGTGTAATTAATCAATAAACATTGAATCACAAAAAGTACTTGTCCCGCCGGGACTCGAACCTGGATCTCTCACTGGCCGGGTGAGTGTGTTACCTCTATACCAGAGAGCCCTCACTTTTTATGATTTAGTTATTTTTTCTCGATGGAGCAAGTACTTTTTGTGAAAAACTTTCAATATTTTTTGAAAAAGTAAATTCGGCTATTTCGGTTGACAGGTATTTGGTTTTCCGTTCATATGTTAGTTGGGTTATTTAAACGCATACCTGACATATAAGGCCAAATACAAAATAATTGAATCGTAAAAGTGAGGGCTCTGCGGCGTACTGGTAGCATACTCACCCGGCAAGTGAGAGATCCGAGTTCGAGTCCCGGTGGAACAAGTACTCTTTGTGATTCAACGTTTATTAACGAATTAAATTAGACTATTACCATTTATAAAACCCAGCAGGGATCACTTCTGGCTGGTTTATACATTCTAGTTGAACCCAATACTGGGCACAGCTAAAACCGATGTGTCATTTCAACCAGGACAATCTTATGGATTTCCAGGAGTGGCACATCACTAACCGCAAATTTCGAGATTCTGGGAATCATGGGCAATTCGATAGGTTAAGTCACTGCCTACTTTAACTGGAGAAGCTGGCTCAGAGCTGAAGTCTCCTTTTTCCGGACAGACATGACTTTGAGATGTAGTGTCCTCGTGGATCTCGATAGTAGGCGGCCCCTACTCCCTAATCTTACCTATCCTGAATATCCTGTCACTCCGGAAGCAGCGCAAAGATTTTTACAGGACTAAGTGCAATTTATAAGGTTCTTATCCTAAGAGAAAGAAATTGCCATTTATACAAGACAATGATCACTTATCATAAAAATGTGCACTGCATAATTCTGACGTAACAACAATCTTTTTATAGATATACTATTGATATCTGATGCCAATATCAGTCAGCTAACCCATACGCAATTGCAAATTCAGAGTATTCAAGAAATGAGAGAGAATGAAAGAATCCAATTTAAATAATCCGCTCAACATGAGTCAGCCGGCTACGCCCGTCGTCCATGTTATGAATGACTCCATGACGCGACCTTGTAACCAAGAGTCCCCACCATGCAGTGCAGCACAGGTGACAGGAATACCTAAATACTGACGTCCTAGTAATTAATACTCACCACCCGTTCCCTTGAATGATTATCACCTTAGGACGAACACTGGTCGCAGGAGTATCCTCTTAGCAGTCTGAACCTGCTCCAACTCTGTGATGAGGAAGAGAGCCTCTTAGTCCCAAGGTCCACTGGTTTCTAATTTGAGGTTCTCGACCGCAAAAAATTGGGTTTTATAGCGAAAAAACGTGTTTTATTTAAATACAAAGCAGTAAATTGGTACATAATAAGGTCCAAATATTTTCTCAAAATATTAGTCCTCAGTTAATTTAGTAGATGTGCTATAATTTCCTCAGACAACATCTGGTTATGTAATATTGTAAGAAAACTGTGATTTAATTATAAAATTATCGTTGCCTTCGCGAAAGATTGATGGCTAAGCATTATGATACAAAGATTCAGATTTAAATATGGTTCATTTAATTACTGTCATATTTCATTTTCATATGAAATTAACCTATTATTAGTTGAGCAATATCGATTCCTTGGAAGGATACCAGTATGTGTTTATGTGTCACAGAAATTGAGACATAGACATGAAATTTTGCAAGGATCTTAATTTCTACATAGGTAACATCATGGTTGTTGCTTTTTCTCTATGGAATTTGGCTAATAGTAGAATCTTCCACGCATGTGATATCTCCAACAGAATTTGAGCTGCAGATATGTAAACTTCAACTACGCTTATGAACATAACTATACATTTTATTCTAGCTTCACATAAAGCTCAGTTGAGGCTACGCGGCATGTAGTCTGGCATACTAAGAACTTTTAGTAAATATATTAATTACACATAAATGATATACTCTAGGGTAGTGAAATACCTGTTTGTCTCCAACCAAATATTTTGTTTTTCAAAAGGAAGTAGCTGAGGAAATGTCCTGTATGAATACATTTAAACGTATATGGTTATCTGCATGACTTAAGAAGTGACAGGATATTTCAGATGGGTAAGCGTTAGTAATTCAAGTTACCTTTTCTTGAGATCCTCTGGATAAGCATCTCTGGAGCAAACTAGTGTCTCATATAAACGTAGCTGCGGCAGAAAAAGTTAATTCAATGTCAATATTGAGTTAGCTCCAGTTCACCTACCTCTTAGTACCGCGTTGATCGACCGTGTTTAGAGATTGTGTCTAAAACATCGTAGTTCACTCAATTGTACACCTGATGAGAAAAAGTTCTTCACCTCGATTACCCTTTACTTTGTATTCATGGTGAATTTGATGTCAAAACGATATAAAGATTTAACTTTGAGCTTCTTCATCACCTACTTATTTTGGATCTCTTCAGATGATTATGACTACAGATTCTAGGAGTCAAGTATCCGGTAGCGTAAAATTCCAAATTGATTTAATGTACAGTATTGACATTGAATCAACCCTTCCCACAATAGCTGCGTTATGTACTGTATAGGTCTACTGGCAGATATACACAATCCAGGTATAAATTCTTCAGAGTTTATTAAACTGAGTCGCTAGCTTCAATTTATCAATAATTTTAGTGTGTTGACTAAACCACCCCTAAAAACACATTGGGGCATTGGGGTGGTTTAAGTGTTGATTGATATTTTTCGAACTCTTTTCTTAATAATAATTGCGGAATTACTCGCAAAAAATTAGTGTGGTTTTTAGCTGATAACGCTGATAACATGATAGTGCATATTTTTAGTGAAAAGCACTTACCAAACCAAGAGGCCTGCGTAGAGTTCATGGACAGTCCTGTTTCGGAGTTGAGTAGAGCAGCAATGACGATGGTAGGAACTCCTACCATCATGCCAAGCTCTAATAGTAATGTGCTCTGAGCACATGTAGCCAGCACCTGGAACAAAGTGGATTTATTACAATAGTATTCGGTGTGAGTTCACTGAGTTCATGAAAAGGTTTTTAACGACAGTTTGATAGAGATCAGTTCGAAAAACTTACCTTATTAGGAAGTTTTTAAAAATTTATCTTGAAATTTCGAAAATTTCAGGGTGATAAAATTACTACTATTGATTTTCAAGATCTTCTCTATACTATGGATTCTATGGCCTTCAATTTTCCTAGAGTTTGTGCTCCTATTTACCATTTAGCCTAGAACTTACCCTGTAAAGGGCTTAGGATCTCTCATTCTCAGGGTTCACCTTGAACCGAGTCTCTTCACTTACTCGCTTCCGCAACTAGTTTTTCCAATAATGTCCGTGCAATGACGTACTTCATTAGGTATTATTGGGTAATTACTATCGCATCCAGGTTTTTGGGCCTTTTTAATCTAAATATTGCAGGCCTGGTGTTCCCTGTCCTAATTCTGTATCCCATCGCCTAAATACTTCTCTTCGACTCTTTGGTAACACAACTAATTCACGATGGAAAGTCTTGTTGAGTGTCTGTAACTAAATTAACAATACATCTCACCTATTCAACGTGTATAGGTTCGGAATTCGTGGATTCCATTTTGAGTTGATATGTATATTCAACAAAAATAACATAGTTATATTTACAAAAAGACTAAAAGTTTATAGATCAATTAGATCATGAAATCATCCCTTCTAAGAAAATGAATAAAAATCTGCTGATTACATTTTTTAATAAAGATAGTTTGAAATTATTAGGGGTTTTTGGGCCTTATGTTGTACAATTAATCTAAAACATTGTAATTATTTCTGTTTTGAAAAATATATATACCATGGAATAGTAAAATAAAGGTATAACCGATAGTAGAATGCCATTTGGTCAGTGGAACTCCCTACATCATTCCCGTTTGCTCAATCCCCAAACTGTTCTCTTACCCATTTTGGTGGCACAAGAAAGAAATTGAAGAAACTGGCATTACAAAGACTTAGGAACATTATGCCGTATCTAATTCCTGAATCGAATAAGCCACTGTAACCCAGCCGGAGAGTTTTCTAGGAGACGAGTGAAGATAGTTATATCATCGCAAGAATTGCTGAATTAAGCTGCTTTAGGAGATAGTTTACGTGAGAGTCCCATTTTAGACTGTAATCTAAGTGGAATCGAAGAATTTAGTGAAATTAATACGGTTTAAAGAGTGAAATGAAGACGAAAATTATATGAAAGACAGCGTAGTTTTGGAGTGAAACCCCAGGAGTCGACTGATTCGTATGGATTTTAATTGGTGCATCTAAACAATGAAGAAGTCGGTCGGAATTTTAAAAAAACTTGTGGGAGAAAACTTGATAATTACCCGAAAATGTATTTAATTTTGTGAAATTCCAGTGAGGCTGGCAGGATGTAGTAATATTGCACATTTATATAACCCAAAGTTGTGTAACATTGCAGATCTGTATATGTTGCATTACCGTATGCACATTCATCGTTTGCATCTTAATAATGTACCTTGTCTTATACTTTGGCCTTGGGGAATTCCTTTCTCCAAAGGTCTAGCTGAAGCTTACGTAATGTTAATTTACGTCATGGTAGTTCTAATACCAAGTATAATATAGGCATGCTGCTTTAAAGATGTTACTGTACCAGTAGACACTTTGTTAAATACTAAGCACTTTTAAAAGAGTAATATAATTCCACCTTCTTCGTGCTTTTTTAGGGAATGCCAACCTGGACCATGCCTTGTAATGTTAAAAGAGGGGCGATCGGTTTTTTGTAAAATCTGTATAGGAAGTAAACCTTTCTGTCCCACCTAGGAGATTGTAGAGGCCATATAGTCTGATCCAAAGTGGCCACTAAGCCATTAAATCTTTTACCCATAAGGAAAGAAAACCGAACGAACAAGATAATTAATATGAGATTCCCGGGTTACATATTCCACATTGGAAGTGTGAATTGCATTATAATTTGTTGGCTGCAGTTAACTTTTCATAGTGAGATCGAAATAACTCAAGATGTTACCATTTTTACCAACATTCAGACCCTTTGTAAACTGGAAAACCTAGATGATATTCTTGACACCAGACGCGTAAATGTAAACAAAACACTAGCTCTCTTGTAGTTTAAAGTACTTACGAAGTAACGAAGTTTTATTAATTTTATATACTGTATACATAATGAGGATAGGATTTGTGAAATTTTCCATCGTTACACGTTACAATAAATACTTACACACATCTTGTATTACAACGATGCCAAACATCCGTTGTATCATATTTCAAATTGAGTTGGGAGATTGTAATGCTGATATGCATTATAGTTGCACAATAAGGTTTGAAATATTACCTACTTTATACTGTAACTACGATATAGTCAAGCATGAAAAAGAGTCTAATAGAGATATTGTAAATTATACATTTCTATTATGTCCGCATGTCTTTATATTTGCTATTATAAAATATCAGTAACTTTATGCCTAGAACCTATTTTATCGAATTTATACCTATTTATTTACGGGTAATTAAATTTTTATAAACATCAAGTACTATATTTATACAACACTATTGTGTTGAATTTACCGCCCGAAATACTTTACTGTTTTATAATACATTATATCTGCATGACTTATGGGTTTTTATAAACAATAGTTACCAGTATTTATTCAATATTTGAAAACTTCTATCAAATATATTTTAATATTTTAGAATGTATAAATCCCTGCTATCCTATAGGAATTTTAGTTTTATTTAGCATAAAGCATATTATTTTATTAAAAAATTGCCTAAGCATCGTAGCTGTTTAGAATTTATAAATATCCTTTATTTATAGTAGCAGTTTCTTTTTTTATAAATATTAGTTTCTAAGATTATACAACACTATTGCTTAGGATTTGCCGCATAACTTAAATTACGGTTTGATAATTTGTATTGATATTTACTAAATATTTTGAATAATTCAACGCTTAACCTACTTTTAGGTTTTATAATTCATAAATCCCCTTTATTTCGGCAGGGCTTTAGTTTGTTTTTGCTAAAAATCAGTTACAATATTTCACAGTACTATTTTTTAGAATTTATCACCTACATTATTCTGGTTTTCTTGCTGAGAAGAGCACTCGTGTGCGTAAGTTTTAATATACAACTGCGCCTACAATATTCGGCAATAAATCCTAGCGTTGCAGATTGAAAATCAACACAATTAGCACTTTAGTACAAGACTAATGTACCATGGACGTATTATGACTGTGAAGAGCCATTTTGAGCCACACATTAGGCAAGCGTGCAGAGTAAGCATCATACGGCAGCCGTTTAGCTTGATGCTCGCGTTGCGATTACAGTAATTTACTACAGTGCAAAGTGGCATAATGAAGTCCTATTTAACCTTACAATCGTCTATTAAGTAGCACTTCTTTGGCTCAGTTACGTTTCGTGTTTCTAGATGAAAATATTTTTCATATGCCTAAAATAGGTCTAAGATTATTTCGTTATCGTTAAAAGGTTCATTAATCATTGTGGTAACAGGCCAAGTTTAGAGACTGAAATTAATTAATGTGTGATAACCTCCTTGTATCAATGAGTGATGAAGTCCGGAATGTTTTATTTCTGTAGAATTCCATATTGAAGCTTGTTTACTAAGATTTTCCAAAACAGATGTTTCACTTAACACATTAAGTCTAACTGTCGGTGAATTTGTCTATTTAAGTGTGTTAAAAATATAAGTAGTTAAGTGAAGAAGGAATGAACGAGTTAATTTCTAAAAAACTGCAAAAGTAATATACTTTAGTAAATTAATTTTTACGGTTTGGAAATGAGTAACTTAACAAAGCATAGTTGACTCTTTCTAATCAAGTACAGTCTTCTATATGTCTATTGAACGTGTTAAGTAGCACCACTAAGTTAAAGTAAGGAGTATTTTTATGTATAAAGATAAACAATGAGTAATTATGATACTAGTCGATAATAAATCAAGATTTGTGTCCATTTTGTATTCTTTCAAGAGATGATAACAAATCGCTCACGCACTGGCTTTTGTAATGAAAAGAATAGCTAAGAGAGAAAAGTTTATACAATTCTTTGAGAAACCCTCCTTCATGCCTGCTGCAGGCAACCTTAGCACATGACAGCTATAAATAGAGGAAGGATATAAGGACCCAAGTTACTTCGAAACACAGAGGGGGGGGGGTATAAAAAGAGTAAGGAGAGGGCTCTACTCCTGGAAATTCCTTTTTTATAGTGGATTTAAAGTATTGGCGAGAGGGACTAGAGTAAGAATCTTTGATGATTAGAAGAATATTGGGTGATAGCTTTTGCTATCTTGACACCACAAAGACTGAAGTGAGCAATAGGGAATATTCTTCACGTTAAAATCGGTAAAGTATGACGACCTTATTAATATAAGCTTTTGAAAATATACTATTTCATTTCTTCTGTCCGGCTATAGATGTGGCAAATGGTGAAGCTAACTCAACTGATTAAGTTGACGTGAGGATGTCTAGCCTTTGTTACATACCAAAGCCGTCGAGAAGAGCCAGATTAACCTTCATTCCTAAACATAGGATATAGAATAATACTTAATCTGTCTAGCTTGGGATAGCGAGTCTACACTGTTTGAGCTCATTGGAACAACTAACATCATTGGAAGTAAAGAAACGGCAATGTGCACCTTTCTGGATACAATTGCTTTTACAACACCTCACAAGATACAATCAAAGAGCGTTGGAGAGCAACTCATTAGGAACTTAGCGAAAATTCAGGCTAATTAGAACTAAAGAAAAGCAAAAACAACCATAAAGATATATTTTAAGCAATAATTCGGGGATAATAACAAAAAAATAACAGCAATAAAAAAGGCCAAGGAATTACACAAGATCTAAGATCGGAGGAGCAAAGAAGCTTATCGCAAGCGGTAGGTCGAGTTAATTTCTAAAAAACTGCAAAAGTAATATACTTTAGTAAATTAATTTTTACGGTTTGGAAATGAGTAACTTAACAAAGCATAGTTGACTCTTTCTAATCAAGTACAGTCTTCTATATGTCTATTGAACGTGTTAAGTAGCACCACTAAGTTAAAGTAAGGAGTATTTTTATGTATAAAGATAAACAATGAGTAATCATGATACTAGTCGATAATAAATCAAGATTTGTGTCCATTTTGTATTCTTTCAAGAGATGATAACAAATCGCTCACGCACTGGCTTTTGTAATGAAAAGAATAGCTAAGAGAGAAAAGTTTATACAATTCTTTGAGAAACCCTCCTTCATGCCTGCTGCAGGCAACCTTAGCACATGACAGCTATAAATAGAGGAAGGATATAAGGACCCAAGTTACTTCGAAACACAGAGGGGGGGGGGGGGGTATAAAAAGAGTAAGGAGAGGGCTCTACTCCTGGAAATTCCTTTTTTATAGTGGATTTAAAGTATTGGCGAGAGGGACTAGAGTAAGAATCTTTGATGATTAGAAGAATATTGGGTGATAGCTTTTGCTATCTTGACACCACAAAGACTGAAGTGAGCAATAGGGAATATTCTTCACGTTAAAATCGGTAAAGTATGACGACCTTATTAATATAAGCTTTTGAAAATATACTATTTCATTTCTTCTGTCCGGCTATAGATGTGGCAAATGGTGAAGCTAACTCAACTGATTAAGTTGACGTGAGGATGTCTAGCCTTTGTTACATACCAAAGCCGTCGAGAAGAGCCAGATTAACCTTCATTCCTAAACATAGGATATAGAATAATACTTAATCTGTCTAGCTTGGGATAGCGAGTCTACACTGTTTGAGCTCATTGGAACAACTAACATCATTGGAAGTAAAGAAACGGCAATGTGCACCTTTCTGGATACAATTGCTTTTACAACACCTCACAAGATACAATCAAAGAGCGTTGGAGAGCAACTCATTAGGAAACTTAGCGAAAATTCAGGCTAATTAGAACTAAAGAAAAGCAAAAACAACCATAAAGATATATTTTAAGCAATAATTCGGGGATAATAACAAAAAAATAACAGCAATAAAAAAGGCCAAGGAATTACACAAGATCTAAGATCGGAGGAGCAAAGAAGCTTATCGCAAGCGGTTAGGTCGAGTTAATTTCTAAAAAACTGCAAAAGTAATATACTTTAGTAAATTAATTTTTACGGTTTGGAAATGAGTAACTTAACAAAGCATAGTTGACTCTTTCTAATCAAGTACAGTCTTCTATATGTCTATTGAACGTGTTAAGTAGCACCACTAAGTTAAAGTAAGGAGTATTTTTATGTATAAAGATAAACAATGAGTAATCATGATACTAGTCGATAATAAATCAAGATTTGTGTCCATTTTGTATTCTTTCAAGAGATGATAACAAATCGCTCACGCACTGGCTTTTGTAATGAAAAGAATAGCTAAGAGAGAAAAGTTTATACAATTCTTTGAGAAACCCTCCTTCATGCCTGCTGCAGGCAACCTTAGCACATGACAGCTATAAATAGAGGAAGGATATAAGGACCCAAGTTACTTCGAAACACAGAGGGGGGGGGGTATAAAAAGAGTAAGGAGAGGGCTCTACTCCTGGAAATTCCTTTTTTATAGTGGATTTAAAGTATTGGCGAGAGGGACTAGAGTAAGAATCTTTGATGATTAGAAGAATATTGGGTGATAGCTTTTGCTATCTTGACACCACAAAGACTGAAGTGAGCAATAGGGAATATTCTTCACGTTAAAATCGGTAAAAGTATGACGACCTTATTAATATAAGCTTTTGAAAATATACTATTTCATTTCTTCTGTCCGGCTATAGATGTGGCAAATGGTGAAGCTAACTCAACTGATTAAGTTGACGTGAGGATGTCTAGCCTTTGTTACATACCAAAGCCGTCGAGAAGAGCCAGATTAACCTTCATTCCTAAACATAGGATATAGAATAATACTTAATCTGTCTAGCTTGGGATAGCGAGTCTACACTGTTTGAGCTCATTGGAACAACTAACATCATTGGAAGTAAAGAAACGGCAATGTGCACCTTTCTGGATACAATTGCTTTTACAACACCTCACAAGATACAATCAAAGAGCGTTGGAGAGCAACTCATTAGGAACTTAGCGAAAATTCAGGCTAATTAGAACTAAAGAAAAGCAAAAACAACCATAAAGATATATTTTAAGCAATAATTCGGGGATAATAACAAAAAAATAACAGCAATAAAAAAAGGCCAAGGAATTACACAAGATCTAAGATCGGAGGAGCAAAGAAGCTTATCGCAAGCGGTAGGTCGAACAAGCTAAGAGTTTTAACTGACTTCCTTAGGGAATCAAAAGATCAATGAATATTTCAAGAAGTTTTTTTTTGAGAAAGGATAGTATCTGCAGAATGTATTAAGATGGGTAAGATCCATCCTGTCATTTATTGGGAAAATAATATCAGGGCATATCATATCACATTGAAGTAGATGAGCTTCCCAGTTTTATCCCTATGCCAAATGTGTTCGGATTCCTTTAGGAGGCAGACTTAAAAAACCAATATAATTGGGATTTTGCTTAGTAAGATAGAATTGGGTGAGCACGGCATACAATTAGATCACGTTGCACTTCTTTCTCCTTGACTCACTGCAATTCAAGACAATACAAAATACAGGTATATTATTTTTGAAATAACAAACAAGATAGTGTAAGTAAAAATTACTGTGGACCATTTCAGTGTGCATGTAATGTAGTTGCCAGAACAAAACCATAGAAATATTGTTTATATTTTAATTTTATAGAAAAAAACATTTAGAAATCTGTCACCCACTCGGTCCTACCCTCTCCCCCTGCGAATAAGGTCCTGCGAATGTAATGGTGTTTGGGTCGAGTTACAGACAAATAATGGAAACACGGTCAGGAAAAATGTTTACTGTAGGAAATAAATAAGTTACTAACTTGTATACTTAATTGTAGTAGTCATTTCTAACATTTTCTTTACTTTAAGTATTCATTTTATGGGCGATGTTACTTAGAATAGTGATTGATTGAGAGATTGTTAAATGGGTTTTTAAGTTTCGTAATACAAACTCTGTAAGAGCGAAGAGCGTAATTATAGATAAGAATATGGTGTTACGTTTCATTTTCATTTATGATAAGATTGCGTTACAGATTTACGACTCCCAAAAGCAATCCAACTCTAAAAACATTGTTTTAGGACAAATTATTTTAGAAAGTTGCACTAATGGTAATTTTTTAACTTTAATAAGGCATTTCATAATCTGCAGTAGATAGGAAGAACATGTGCGCCAATAGGGGAAGGAATGTGTATTTTTTTATGAGTTAGTATTGTTCTATGCCAACCTTTGATTGACTCGTTCCTGGTATCAGGTGAGAACCTACATTATGTGCAGAAAAGACCAACATGTAATTGACTTCAAATATCGAGATAATGGGATTAAAAAGAAAGATCAATGTGACAATTAACTACAAATGACATGACAAGGTACTGTCCAACCATGACTGGAAGAACCTGGAACAGAGTTAACACCCTATTCTTTCAAGATAACAGCATATAGTGTTTTGCTATAACTCATGGTGGATGTATCAGGGGATCTCAACAGAAAGCGGGTTTATCCACTATATTACCCATCCTGAATATCCTGGCTCTGTGGAAGAATATGAAAATGTGTAATTGAAATGGAAGTCTTCCTCATCTTCTCAATTAAAGATATTCTATTCAAAAGTCATTTTTTAACCTCTGATAGTTCGTAGCTTCCTGTGTTTTGTAAAACAACGATCAGATGTCGGTTGCCATAAGTCGATGCTGTATAGGCAGCCAAAGACAAGTTATAGCTCAATTAAAGATTATTTGTACATTTTGTAAAGTATGGTTTATATATTTTAAATTTACAATAACCCCTTATAGATTAACTTATCAGTGAAAAGGATAGAGATGGGTTACCTGTGGAAGAGCTGTCCGAAACGTGCTAACTCGCCAAATGTCAGAGTCTGATTTCAATTCCCGCTGCGTTCCCGGACCATCACCACAGGAACTGGAGTCCGTACTACTGCAATAGATAAGAATAATTAATGTTTTCAATTCAAAATTAAAATTTACCACAGTTGTGTAAAAATACATTTCTATTTCACTAGGTACTACAGTGCTGGTTTCTAATTTTTATTCTAGATGGGTCAAGGAAGGGAAATTTTTACTATGAAATTACGACAAAGAGTGATAAAATTAACGTGATAGTAATGTTGAATAACGATACAGTTGTCAAAGTCACCATTAGTATAAAAATTACAGCATTATAAAAAATTACTTCTAATAAAATATAGGATATTGTAATAAAAATGTCTAAAACGGAAAAACAATATAAAAATCACCGTTCAGAAAACACGAAGACATTTTAGGCTTCAGTTTTAATCATGTATTTATTATTCCTATATAGTCATGTGCCAACAACGTTAGTTATACATCTTTGAGTATTATTTTTAGATTTGGTAAAATATATTTTTATTATTATATTTTCTGAAGTAAGTAATTTAACTATATTAACGAACGCAGGTAAAATAGATAGCACCCACTGGTGCTAATGTAACCTATATGAATAAAGAGTTTATTTATTTATTCATTGTTTCAAAACGTACGTATGAACGGAACTCCTGGATTCTGGAGCAAGCTTGTCTGAAGAGATCCAAAAATGTAGGTGATTAAGAAGCTCAAAACAAGTTCTTTGCTTAGTTTAAAATTAGTTACACGTAGAATACAAAATGTAGTGTAAACTAAGTGAAGAGGAATTCTCGTTGTCTCAAACAGGTGCATAATTGAGCGCACTACGATGTTTTAGACATGATCCCAAGGAACTGTAGAATAAACTGATTTTCTGCACATAAAATAACTGTAATGTACTGGTTGAGTCAATGTCAATGTTGAGTTATGTAACTACGGTATAGCTAAGGTATGTGTACTTATGAATAATAAAACAATAAAAAGGAGAGAATGGGATCTGCTGGAATTAGAATAATACTGATCTCTAAACAGTCCCACAAGAAGTACAGTTTGATGGGCAAGCAGGTGCATGTTGCATGCTTTGTTGTATTTTTTGCCACATGCGGTTGGCTGTATAATTCGACCGGTCTAAGAATGTTGCTCAGTGAAGTGATCGCTTGAATGCATGTGGGTAGATCTATAGAGTAGGAGGAGGATGTCCGGACAGCCCTGCAATCCACTGGAGCAGAACAAGATCAACAGTATGCCCGTATAAATAACTATGCTAAAGACCTTGCTAATGAGACAAGGGCCGATAGGAACTTGATGGTGTAGTACTTGTCACTCGCAATGACGATAGAAAGACGAGACCTTCCATGATTTCATTCCAGTTCCTTGCCAAGATACTTTTATGAGTGTTCCAACTGCTGATTTGTGCTCAAAAATCTGACGCACCATCTGATTAACAGAGCGTAATACCGAAACCTTCGCTAGAACTTTAGTTATGTATTTATACACAAAATCAGTTCACGTACATAATATACTTTAAGATCATTGACCCTTCTAATGTTGCATTAATTATTTTTCCTGTGAATCCTAGTATGTAATTTTTTGTAGTATGTCTTTTTAGGAAATTAATATGTGGTAACCATTAGTAGGATCTCCACACACGGCACAATCTTTACAGACTTAAACATACAGTTGTGCCGTTATAGTTCGTTAACGGAACAAATCCTGTAAAAACACTTCATTAAAGTAATTAGTTATTCATTAGAGGCGATTCCATTTCTCTTAAAATTGATGGATCATGCCACGAAGATTCGTTGCTCGCAGTTTGTTGGGCCAGACAGTTTGCACCTTGTATAGAGTCGTCATATACCGTTTGCTGCTTTCTTTTGATTGGTCACGATATTTTTATGCTTAGAAAAGCATTAGTTTGCCCTATGTCGGTAAGGCTGTATTGTTATGGTAATTCTATAATTATTATGACGTCTACGTCATATTGGGTTGTACTGTACAACTATTACAGTGTAAAAACTCGTTATAGGAACGTTAGGTTGTAATCTTATTGTGCATCCGAAGCTGTATTAAGCTAAATATTTGTTAGAAAGTGATAATTCATCTTAGGCACTGTCCTATTATATTTTTATAGAACGCTATAGTTCATCCTAGTTAGAACATTTATCCTACGTAGTGTAAGGCCGTTCATTTATTAGAACGCGACAATTTATTCAACGCCGTAGCCTTGTTATTAAAATTTTTGTTAGAACGCTATAATTTGTTCTACGCTGTGCCACATTGTATTTTTTGTGCCGCAATATTTCATCCTAGGACGTATTAGGATGTATTTTAGTTCCAAAGTGACAGTTCATTCTATGCGATGTTGATTTAAATGTTTGTTAGAACTGTATCTACTTAGAAAATAGGACTAAATTTGTCCTAAGCTGTATCGCATTGTATTTTCTGGAACACGATAGTTCATCCTACGTCAGGTTAGGCTGTATTTTAGTTCGTAGGCGATAGTTCATCCTACACAGTGCCGAGTGCGTTTTAGTCGTGACGCAGTCTTTCATCCTACGTCGTGTTGGGATCTATCTTTGCAAGCGGCAGTTCATCCTGGGCCGTGCGGGAGCGTCTTTGTTGGGATATAATATTTCATTTCATACCATGGCAGGTTGAATTATTGTTGGGCCGACTGTATCTCTATGAGGACGCAGACATAAATACGTACCGTCGTATGTTTATTATTACAGTTCTTACGGGAAATGTCGGGGACAGACTTTCCGTTTTCATAAGTATAAAAAATATACATTAATTTTGGGAATGCATATTAAAGAATTGAATGAATAGAGTATTGTCAATTCTTCATTTGGCTAAGAGTCGTGTGTTAAATCTAAACCTAAATAATAGTTTTCGATTCTCACTTGGAGCTTTTTATTTTCGAAGTAAACGAAACTGGATTTGAAAATATATTAAATTCTTACAAAAAATCCTCTTAATGCAATTGTTAGGATTATTTTGATGACCTGAACACCGAGGTAACCTCTGTACCACCGTGTCAGCGAAGTGCAGACTGCTTTTGTCAACTCTGCATTGTCTTGTGCAGCGCAGGTTTCAGCATTCCTACCGATATTCATCAGCTGGGTCACATAGCGTTAAGTAAGAAAATAGGCATTTGGGTTTTGAATTTCTTCATTGATTATTCGATCAATAGTAATACATTTAACGTGAACTATTAATGCTTGTAAATATAGAACGCTGTGTTGAAATAATCAAGGGTGCTTTTAATGGTGCTATTTTATTTTTCCAGACCTAAAATATACAGGAATATCTTAAGAAAGTTTTTGGTGAAAGAAAAATAGTTTTTAAAAACAACCAGAAGTGGTTAGAAAGGCGAAGAAGGCCCTATCTGTCACTATCCATAATGGAAGGATAATTTTTTTATAAGCCTTATACTTGTTCATTATCATAAATAATTTTATTTGATAAAATAACGTTATACATTCTCAATGGTTTGTGTAAACTAAAGTTTTCACGAGTTAAAGGCATTTAAAAGTGTATTAAATCGCGGAATAAACGTATAAAACATTCAATTTAAGAAGAAAAAGTGCAGACGATCCTTGCTCTTCATTATTAACAAAATAATTTTTGTTTTTAAGAACTTAAAGACTCTCTTAAATTCATGTCATTATATGTTTGTAAACAGTTACTCTTGATAGAAAGGTCATGGGGACTTGAAAGGTGGCACATACTATATATACTGGTAGTCCAAGGAAGGTCCAAGGAATATCCCATTTGGTTTTGGGATAAAAAGGTTAAATATAACAAATAATTCAATTTTGACATTGTCTTATGGATTACCGTGATAGCACCGATAATATGCAGATCAATCAGTTGACAATATCATGTTAAATATTTTAAATAAGTAAAATTTAGACTTAAAAAATCTAATACTCGTTAATTGTGGCATTTAAACGGGAGATGCAATTTATACCATTATGTAATTCTTACTATTTTGGGGTTACTTTTAAACACCTAAATCCTAGAGAGAATTTTTTTAAAATAATGTGTATTACAAATTGATATTCTACTAATGTTCAAGGAGGATAACGGCGTAGCAATATTGTTTGGTGAGAGCGTTCATATAAAAGTTTTATAGTGAAGTCTTACATCCCCAAATATTAATGAAATTCACTTGATCATTACAAAATGTTTCAGGCATTTCCAGGAAATGTATCATTAATAAACTATTATGATATTAAAATATAGTATTACCTTCTTATTTGTATATCATTTTCAGCCACAAAAAATATATAATTGTTGTAAATCTTAAATATATGGTTTTATTCCAATTTTGGAGTAAATATTAGTTTTGCATAATTAACAATGATTAAATTTAAACATAGTCTGGCATATCATTCGAGTTTGATGGCATTGATATATGTAGGCATTATAACACATGTATAATTCCTTAACACGTTGATTGAGGTAACCGTCTTACGGCGACAGTGTAAAACCTAAAAAGTGAATGATTTGACAGTCTTGCGATTGATACACATTAATTTCCGTATTATTATGAACTGTTTTCGGGCGATATCCTTACTGCAAACCCTAATGGTTATTACTGAAGGTAAGCACTAAAGAGACATCCCTGTAAATATTGACGCTACATTAAACTCAGTTTGTTATAATGGACCTTATATAGTAAAAGTTTAAAAATAAAAATGAGCAAGAAGATTATCAATATTAATATCTATGAACTCTGTTTAGCAGGTTTTGCATTGCTTTTAAAATAACCAAACTCTTTGAATAACATGAATCTCAACAAATTTGATAAAACTAACTTTATTGTCCCTAGTTTAAACATTATAATGCCATTATATAAATACTTGCACTGTAGAACAAATTAACTTTTTGGCTTAGTTAATGAATTATCCTTCCTCAGAGTAATTACTAGAACAGTTCTTATTTGCGTTGTGATAAGCTACTTGTTAGTAATTTTGCAGAGAGCTACAAACATACAACGTCTGGTCAATAAAGACCCCTCGTTATGTAAGTATGCCCCCGAGCCCACTGTGTTTGACCGGTTTTAACTATGTCCCCGATGTTGCCGGTCTCGTAAAATTCTGTTATGACAAAAAACTGTCATTTATGATTTTTTTGGATATCCGAAGCTTACTCCTGAACCGGTTACCACATTACTCCAGGCAACGTTCAGCTAATTATTTGTTGGCGTGTCAAAATGCCGTTCCCGAAACAGGATTCGAACCCGGATCCCAGGGATAATTAGCTGAGGTTGTAGCCATTTATCTGATAGGGTTTATGTTTATTGTAGCAATCGTCTACAATTCTGCATTCTTGTTCAAGTACTATAGACGGTTTGCGGTTAGATGTATTTTAACCATAATTGGCACGAACATCGTGCATGATAAATATTGACCAATAATAGTTGCTCAGCTCCCTTTTAGACAATGGGATAGAGCTCTATGACCCATTATATAAAAATAAAATTATCCTAAAGACAGGCCGGGTCCTGCCAGATGCCGAGAGTTTCTGAAGGCCGAACATTGCCATAGGAAGGGAGGTTCTGAGTGGCCACTGAGACCGATAGGGGGTAGAGGCTTAGAGGTGCTAAAGGCCGAGAGGGCCTAGAGAGTGAGAGATCCCAGTGACCGATAAGGGATAGAGGCTTAGGGTGCTAGAGGCAGGGAGGTCCTAGAGTGAGAGGTCCCAGAGACCGATAGGGGATAGAGGCTTAGAGGTGCTACAGGCGGGGGGGGGGGGTCCTAGAGGGTGAGAACTCCCAGAGACCGTTAGGGAATAGAGGCTTAGAGGTGCTAAATTCCAGGATGTCATAGAGGGTAAGAGCTTCCAGACGCCAGAGTCTGTTAGGAGCCGGAGCCTGCTAGAGAGACAAGCTTGAGCTTAAAGTGTTTTAGAGTTAATGTATATTCTTTTGGCTTTTATGGAGCCAGGTGGTTCAATTTCATAAGTTCCAATATATCAGCTTAGGCTATCCTTGAGGCAAGCTTTCAAGGAATTGCAGCTGTTGACTCTCCCATTTACATTTTGGAAACCACTTTGTTTTGTATGTATAAGTGTGCCTTAACCAGAGGCCGTGACATGCATATGCATGAGACACGATGTAGAGAACTACTACGAACTGCGTGTGAGACACAGAAGAGTGGTTTTTTAATATCTGCCCTCGCAGGCAGGTGTTAATTTTATTAACGGATTGCCAAATTCAGTAACAAATTCCATAACGCCCAAGGCGTTCAAAATGCGACTTAAACGCCTTTTGGCGTCACAAGCATTTTATAATGCAGGGGAGTTTTGGCATTTAACTGGGACACGACTGATTCTGCTGTTCAACGTTCAAGGTTATATTGGCGCAGAATAAAAAGGAGCGTAATTGTAAAATTGTGTGTGTGTGTGTGAATTTTTTGATATGAATGTAAGAAATTGTAGATTAATATCCATGGCGTTTGCTATACAATGTACTATTGTCGTTGCAATAAAACTGATTTAATTTGAATAATACATGGTGGTCCTGATATAAACTGATAGTTTTACAATGAGATAACGTGGTAGGTTATAGTATTTACTGTGCATTTATAGAGTAATGACATTAACTACAGTTATGCAATTTCTATTTACAGAATGTGTTCTCCATTTGTTTATAATATTTTCAAAAAAATCAGCCATTAATAAACGTAGCATGGACATTACATAAGTATATTATAAAATTTCATCTCATATGAAGGTTATAAATTAGCAGTAGTCCATCAAAAACTTTGCATGTAGATAGCCCACAACCAAAAAATTAAACAAGCATGTATCAAAGACTGGGAGTATATGCGACATCAGCGAAACGTGAAATGAGATGCCCCCGGTACAGGCAGTGTAAAGGTAAATATATCATGAAAATGCTCAGTATGTAGTTTCTGACGATTACAAGTTCGCATGATGTAAAATTTTTAGGCAATAACTAACCAACCAAACTAACCAGATGATCTACCTTAGAATAGATATTTATTTATCTATTATTGGCAAAGATAAGTTACTGAGCATAAAGACCACACGGATCAAAATAAGATTTCACAACTGGTTTAAGAACATTTCAGTGCACATAATATTAAAATTTGGTATGTTATGATAAGGTGTATTTTATGTAATCAGGACCAATGTATGATTACCATTGTTATAAACATTACTGAGGTTGTGAGTATATCAATAATTTATAGTCAGTTTTCGATTAGATTTAAAATATTTATTTCTGGAGAGTCTTTGTATTTTGAGTAAATAATATTTTGCAAACTTGTTAGTCAATGAGTAAATTTATTCCTTGGATTCTTTTCAAAGGGAGCACGTTTTGTATGACGAATATAATTTTTAAATCAACTACGTCTTAAAATAATTCAAATTTGATTTTAACTTTGTAAAAAGCTATTGTGGGCACATGCCGTTGGGCATATATATATTATCTATACCTTCAAATCAAAGCTTTAGTAAAAGCTAATAAGGTACTGAAACAAATTTCGAACACCATGTTTATATTGCTACGGATACAAAGCAGTGTTTGAGGTTCAATCCTGTCACATTGAATCCTAACTCGGAAAGGTGTTGAAAAACATGGCATCGTAAGTTTTAAACCTTTTTTAGAACAAAATGATGCCAATTATATGGGTGAAAATCTCTATACACTGCTTTACAACATAAGCATGTATATATTTAAGACTTTCAAGAACTTAGTTTATGAGTACCTTTTCCTACTACCCAATTGAATAAAATAAATAATATTTTAGAAATTTTCACTAATTGCAGAACATTTTGAATCAACGGTCTATTACGAATAGTTGCAAAAGATAGTGTACGAGTGTACTGGAACAATCTCTGACTATGAATATTTATTATTGTCATAAAAGTTCTGAGGAAAAACATAAAAGTAAAGAAAATTAGCGCGAAATCAATCAACTACGAACATTTAAACGGTAGACGAATTAAGAATACGTTTAATTTAACAAAGGAGCGTCACTCGCCAGGTTACGTATGGTCTGGCGATATGCGAGTAGCTGCCGAGTCACTGGCCGTGGTGCAGTTTTCGAGGTCAACTGCTTTTCTATGTGATCGGTCATCGGTCATCGGTCAGAAATATATCTTAACTCAAGTATTTTTAAATTTTTTAGCATATTTTAAAATTAAAAATTCAGGTTTAATACTTAAAAACTAAAACAAATTTAGATACAAGACCTCAGTTTTCTATAAACATTCTTAATAAAAATCGTGATCGAGTATTTCTGCTTGAAAATGTATAGTAGGGTGTTTTTAGCCTTCAAACTTGCTTAAACGTACTTAGAAAGAAGTTCTAGTGATCTAGAAACGACTCAAAATTATGTTTTCAAACTACTATGGAAAAATTACATTTGGGATTTTTCGTCACTCTGCATATATTGATTACTCGTATACTCTCTTAATATTAAAATTTAAGCCCGCTGTATAGTCTGTGTTGTATCTGTATGACTTAGTCGGTTTCTATACAGAGCCAGAATCAATATTATAAATATACAAAAATAATCTTGATTTTTCATATAAAATCTATTTGTTTTTGAACTAAGATACATAAAATTATATCTGTGTCAAAGCATTTACTCCAAAACATGCAGTAGAATTATGCACTAGAATATATATAAAATGTGTAATAAAATATAATTAAAATAAAAGAAGAGTCTGTGAGTGTAATGAGCACGTTATTTCCAGACTTTGTAAATAATGTAATACATAAAATTAATAAAAATTAATACGAATCAGTTGCTTACTGGACTGTAGGAAAGCGCCCAGTTCCCTCATTATCTCTCTATATTAATAAATTTCACAGAATTTCATAGCAATCAGACGGAAAATGTTACCACACATGTGATTCTATTTGTATATTTATCTACTTATGAATGTTTGACATTCAAAACTATGATATAACACAATAACCAGCCAGACACACGACAATGAAAATTTCTTTCTTTATTCAAGTAGAAGGGTTACAAAAGTGTTATAACAACAAATGACCAATTTTTAAAGAAACGATTTAATAATTAAACTATCACACTACGAAACACGTGCATGCTGAGCTGTTACATAATCCTTAACTATTACTTCGATCTACTAATACTTTACTGTATTATAATTTGGTAATATACGCTGGAAGTTAATAAACAATGTGAAACGATATACTAAAAAATTAATTTAAACATACTTATCTTTTTAAGAGATGCCAAATAATGTACCATCGGTATGCCACGTAAGTATGTTTGATATGCAGGGAATTACTACGTTTGGATATTTTGGAGAAATGACATTTATATGAAATTATTTGCATAGTTAACCGCCATTAGTGGTAAATGCAAAACATACTTTTTAGATATTAAGTAGGAAAAAAATAGATTATGTTACTTATTAAACACGACATGAATTATTAGTATGACTTGCTTTTTCTCTAATATACATTTAGATAATTGTAAATCATACACAATATTATTAATATATTATTATATTTAAAAAAGATCATAAAATTTCAATATTATAAAGACAGGGAATGTTAAAGGCCCAGCCTTTTATGTACACTATATGATTGGTGCTGATTTTCAGGTTATGTTAGGTTATAAGCTCCTAAAGAAGTTTGAGCAGGGCTATTTCTATTTTATCATAATCGGGCATAGGTCTGTATTTTTTTGAAATTTCTTATAACTCTTTAAAACACTAAAATAATTTATCTAGAGTACACTTCTAGCTAAAAATATCTCTTACACTCTAATAAACTCAATACCCTGCAGTTTATACACTATATCACATAACTGAGTTCCCTACCTGTTCACGGCCATGGCTACACCACCACTATACTGTAGGATAGTCTCTTACACTGACCCCACACCGCAGTCGATCTTCACGCGTTATGTAACGTTACGTAACTGCAATGATTCCCCCCGCCCTGCAATTACTGCTAGACTCCAGAGCCAGGGCTCAGCTTACAGGTCGCTAGCGCTCTGCCCAGCGCGGCACCCACAGGGTTCTCGTGCTACCATACTGACCTGATAGCTTTGACCGTCTTGGCGGCACCGCAAGGTAATGACGTGTGAACATCGTCACACGCCTTTCCGATAAATTAGCGGGACCCTTAGGAGGGCCTACCGGTAGATCTACGAGTACACGACACTTTCGTACATCTATTTGATTTGCCTCAATGTCTAGTTAAATCGGAGGGGTATAGTTGATGAAATAATTAATTAGACTAGTTCAATAACATCTGTAGATATCCTTCAGCCTCTGGTGTTATAGTTCAGCCAAACAGTATCACGTTGACCATACGAGATTGTTCCTCAAATACAATAAGATTATGCCAAGCCCATTATAAATTCGCGTAATCGTGCTGCAAGAAATGATCTACGTTTTGAAATTCTACAAAAAAATAAATACGAATATATGACCTTAATCTTATAGTTATCTCTATTTTATCGTAGTTAATTATGTGATAAATTGTATAATTTATGATTGTATACGTCTATACAAAAAACGAAATAAAGAAATCGGTGATAAAATAACTATAAATTAATTACACATGGGATACTTAAAAACGCAGATTCATGTACTAGCACACAACGAAAAAATATGAAATAAAGATTTAATTATGTAAAATGTGAAACTAAGCTTTCAGCTGTTATCTATTAGAAATAAATGTTAGATGATTTTTAACAATATAATAAATAATGAAACAGCCATATTTGTTTAATGGGTTCAACAATAAAATTAATTTTGGGTTTTTTGCACATGCTTTTTATTTCATCAGCAACTTTAAAATAATTTGCTTGAATGCCTAAATACACGAGAATATATACATTCACTTCGGGTGTATAAAAGTAGAATTGCTCTATTATAACAATTATTAGACTTCTTGATATAAATTTCCTTAAATATTTCGGCTTTGCCGTTTTCAAAAAGGTATAATAAAAATAGCAACACAGAAACAAAATTTACAAAAATAAATATATAAAAATTTACATAAATAAATAAACAGGAATTTTTGAACATGTGATTAACACCAAAGAGAAATAAATAATATCATCAACAGAGAAAGAATTTAGAAAAATAATGATACATAATAAAAACAATTTATCATTTAATCTTTTATTCAGACCAAAGGGTACTTTTGATTTTAATATTAACTGATGTGCCTGTTCTAAATTTTCTAAGTAAATTTTGTTTCCAACTTCGGGTACTTTGCAAATACTTTTTCAGTGAATAACATTGTTCAAAATTTTGTTGGTGGCCTAGTGCGTGTTTGTGAAACCAATTTTTCATCCAGTTTTTTAGACGAACAACGATGATTATTCATTCTTATGTGCAATGGATTTGTTGTCAATCCAACATAATCCATTGCACAATTTTTACATGTTAATTGATGAATTAAATTTTTACTTTTACAATTAATTTCTCCTCTAATAGGGTAAGGTTTCTTTGTTTTACTAATGGTAAAAAATTTGACGATTTTATAATTTTGCAAGTATTGCATCGTTTGTCTTTACAGAGTTTAAACAGAGTTTACACTTTAAACTTTTCTTCTTTTCTGAATTTTGAATGTCAGTAGGTGGCAATTTGGTCCGTACCAGAAGATTTTTTCTGGTTAATATTTCTACGAAACACTAGCCTGGGTGGTTTTGAAAATAAGTTTTTAGTAATTGGTGCAGATTCAAGAATTTTGTGTACGGATCTTAGAATATTGTTTGTTTTATATAAACCAGGAAAATATTTTGTTGTAAATTTTACATCATCATTCTTTTGGATTTTATGAACATTAGAGTGTTTTAATTTGATTATTTATAAAATTTTGAAGGATATTTTCTTTTCACAAATGCATTTCCAAGTTTTTATAGATAATTTTGAAAATCTGCACTATCAGTACATAATTATTTGGTCCTAACTGACAAACCCTTTGGTATTTTTGACATGTACAGGATGGCAGCTGTTGAAATGTAGATAATCCATTGTGTTACTGTCTTTAATATTAATTTTTGTTTTGAGAAATCCAGATTTAATAAAAACATATACATCCAAGAATGTTATGATTTCTTTAGAAAATTTCTTGGTAAATTTCAAAATCGAGAATTTGTTCAGATTTTCCAAAAATTCTTTTTAAATTTTTAAAGCTATTATTCCAAATCATAAAAATATCGTCAATGAATCTCAACCATACAAGAGGTTTGTAGGATTGAGAATTCAAAAAATCTTCTTCTAATTTTGCCATAAATAGATTAGCATACGCAGGTGCCATCCTGGTGCGCATAGCTGTTCAATTCATTTGGAGGTAATTTTTATCTTGAAATTTAAAGTTGTTCATAGTTAAAATAAAATTAAGTAATGTCATTATAAATTTTGTGCTGGGACTGACTTGCTTAGGTCTAGTGGTTAAAAAACTATGAATTGCTTCTTCGCCCAAACTGTGAGGAATGTTTGTGTATAGAGACTGGACATCAATGTTAACCATAATTGCATCGCTGGGAATGGGTTGCTTCATTTCATTCAGTCTTGCGATGAAGTGATCGGTGTTCTTGATGTGTGACTTCAAATGTTTCACCATTGACTGCAAAATGTCGTCGATAAAGCTGGAGATTATTTCTGTTGGAGAACCATAAACCCGAAACTATCGGTCTCCCCGGTGGTGGCCTCGTTTCCTTATCAATTTTAGGTAAAATATATAAAACGGGTGTTCTTGGTACATCAGGAGTTAGGAGAGCTAAAGTTTCTTGACTGATATCTTCTTTTGGTCCCTCAACTGCGAGAAATTGCTTAATATCATTGTTAAACGTTCAGTTGGGTCATAAATCGATTTGCTTGTAAAATTTTGTATCATTTATTTGTTTCTTAATTTCAAAAATATAATCATCGAGATCTAGAAGTACTATTGTGTTACCCTTATCTGCTGGCAAATATATATATATATATATATATATAATATATATATATATATATATATATATTATATATACCTTAAATAGCCAATACACATAGTGTACTCATAATTTTAACTATAAATGTTATATAAACTTAGGTCGATAAATAACTTGTTTAATACTACCCACACATTTTTATATTGTTATGTAAAAAACATTAATATTAAGAAACTGCTTAAGCTAAAGAAACCAAATATGCTTTATAGGTTTGAATAGATAAGAAGAAACAATTATGCTATTTCCTTTAGGTTTTACAAAATGAAAATTTTTTAACTCAAATAACAAAAAACCATTGTAGTGACATGAGATTTATCAAAAGCCAAATATATGAAGAATGTTATTGTAATTCCAACGGTACCTTTTTGAACGAGTTCTAACCATGGATAAGCAACCACTACCATTTTAAAGATACGCTTGCCACAAGCCTGGAGCATAAAAAATTTTTGGCTTTTGATAGGCAAGTAGTCTAGCTTGCTTATTTTCATGACGGGTTTTGTTGGAGGAAGTACCGTTGGAGTTATAATGATATCTTTCAAATAGTTGGCGTCTAAAAGTTGTTTAAACTATAATGCTGTTTTGTTTTTTTATTTAAAACAATTTCAACCGACGCCATTTTTGTTAATATTTACAGAAACTAACACAATTATTTTTTTAAATTTTCGAATTATCTATTCAAATCTATCTGAACAATTTGGCTTCGTTAGTTTAAATATTTCTTGAGGTAATATTTTTAATAAAAGCAAAATGGCGGCCAGCGGCTAAACGAGACATTTCTCGACATATGTTTATATGAAATGATTTGTTTGAAACGATGGGTAATATCATCCGAAGAACTTTGTGACAGTATTTTGTGAACACCCTGTATATTTAAGGTCCTTCAGGGGAGATGAAAAAATTCATGAAAAAGCAAAATTTTGATTCTATATTCTGAAGGAAAAATTGTACAGTTTTAAGTTTTGTAACACTGATAACATAGTCTAAGAAAAAAATGTTTATATAGATTAGTTTATATATATTATATTATATTTATTTTCATGCAAGTTACAAAGTGTACTTATAATACAGTTTTACTTTTTCCTAAAGTTTTATATTAAAATTTGGAGTGAAGTGATTCACAAACAAAACTGTTTGTAACTGTGACCATGAAGTTTAATATATGTGAACTTGAACAGGGTTATCATTAGTATTTGGTGATGTGGACTGAGAGGAGTGTAAATATGAAGTTACATAACATATGATCCATTCAGTCGAATGCCGAATGACTGGGCTTGAGACCAACCAACAGGTGACACTGGTTTATGCGAGGCCTTCATTCTTGGAACAGGTGTGAATGTATTTTTTGTCCCCTGGCAATATAATTGAGTGTGTTGATGAGATTAAGATGCAAATTGGAGCTACTTATTCACTCCAAAACAGGATTTTACTGATATTGTACAGCTAGGGTTTAGAGACGGTTTTTTGTAGCGTGTATCTCATAATAAGGAAGCTGCAATACGGTAGTTTCTACATTTTGTAAGTATTGGTTTACTGAAACATTTTACAATTGAACTGCCAGGTAAAATATTGTAAGCTAAATATAATTATCTGATTCACAGAATAGGTTCTGATAACGTTTTGGTAAAGTTATGGCAAACGTTTTTCGACCTACTCAGAGTCCTGGATGATCACCAGTCCAAGTTAATTGAAGTGAGAAAGGAGAAAGGATGGATAGAGGGTTTATTATATAGATATAAACGTAAGGCTGAGCGATCATATGTTGTTGTTGTATTAAAGCATCATTAAGGATGATGTTTTGAAGGCCGGTCTCCAAGACTTTAGTTTTACAGATAAAGAAATCGGGCCAATTAATTGGTTACAATATTATCTCTACTAAAACGCCCTTGCGGATTTTCGATAACGTCCAATTGTAGCCACTAGGTTATCGTATTCAAGTATAGATAATTAACTTACAAACAAATATTAAATAAATAGTTAAATATGAACACAGGACAAAAAAGGATTGGAATAAGGTAAAAATTAAACTTACGAATGAAAATGAAAACAAAATAAAACTTTAACGTTGAAATTAAAATATTTAAATTCATCCGTTCATAATGAAACCTTTGTGAAAATTACTATTGTTATGGGTCGTTATTGAAAAGCATACCATAAAGTAGTTTTCTTTAAATCGCAAAAGTATATAACAGGGTTTAAATAATGTAAAGAGGATCGTTCATTAGTCATACACAAAAAACTTTTTCATTATTAAATTAATTAGTTGTTATTAATTACCACTCCTGATCAACTAAGCACTAAAAAAATTTTTAAACAATAATGCCATTATATAAATGAGTAACATACAAATTTGTAAATATAGATGATTTTACAGATAGGTGCGCAAAATTCATAAATACAATAAATATAAACTTAATACTAAATAAATAAACATAATATATAAACCTTAAACTTAAGTTAATATAATAACAAAACTAATACAACGATGATGTCAATAACATAAAAATATAAAATTAAGTAATTCCACAACAATAATAATAACAGAGAAGTTACTATATACCTATTTCATAGGTTTTGTAACAGTCTGGATTGAAAGCAGCACAATAACTAAAAACGTCCAGGTCAGCTGGAACGGTACTATCGTGCCGCTCAGTTCTGAGCATAGCACTGTTTTTAGAATAGTTAACCTACTCTGAACCTACTACATTTAAGAAACAGGAAGGGTGTTATATTTCAGTGCTGTTACAAAAGCACAAAATTAATGGATGAGCAAAATACTAATGCCTCCCGATATTCATATTTCTCAAAAAATAAAGAACATATATTCTACGTTCAAAAGGGAAGTGTGCATTAAAAAGCCCTCATTCTATTCATTAAAGCAGGCCTTAATTTAAATAAACAGTTTAATGTGAATAATTAACCCATTTATTTGCCCGCTTGAAGTGCTTGTACTACTCTTGAATGAAGCTAAAACCCGTTTACTATCTCACAGAATATCCGCATGTCCTTGTTTAATGATTATAAGACGTTCAATATTTTCGTAACGAAATTTAATTATATTGTTTTTCCACTTCTTTCCGATCCTCCCTTTGAATATAAGGTAATGCCATTAGAAATGTCGAAGAATCAAGTTTTGAAATGGGCGTCTTAGAACATGGCGAGTGTGAATCAATCATAGCTCGTAATTTTTACTTGTCGCAAAAACTTAACAAGGTGGATTGCTATAATTTAAAGAGTACTAAAATTTTGTAAGAAATGTAATGCTTGTACACATACATCTAATCCCTACCGTTCAAAGTCACAAACAAATAAGTATAGTAAAAATTCACCAATACGAAAGTATAGTAAAAAAATCGAAGCATGCTTTATAAGTTGTAAGTTTACCGTTTTTACACATAAAACATTTGTCTACTTTTTATAACAATAAATTGTAAGTATTGGAAGTTCACACTTTTATCTTCTTTTCAACATAATTGCCTTATATATTAAGGTGTATATTATATATAAAGAAAACATTTAGTAGTTTATAACTGCCTTCATAGAATATTGCCACTTGAATTACAAAGACTGCAACACACTACGGTCGTTTCCTCGTTATCTTTAAAGATGCTTCTTCTGATGAAAAAAAAACCAACGGTTTTCTTTGGCAACTAAGTTAGGGCTGTTTAGGGGATTATCCAGCTGTTCCTAGCAAACTCCTGTGATTAGATCTTGAACTTGTTTCACCTCATGTGGACGGACATTGCCCAAACAGCCAAAACATGTTTCTCATTTAAAATGTCACAGAGGAACACTTCTTGAAACTTGAAGAAACGTCTTTTGAATTGTGAAAATTGATGGTCACCTACTCATTTTTTCATCATGCTCATCTTTTAAATCTGTAATTGATTTGAATGACATTCCATCACTCATAATGTTTAGCCCTTACACCACACACATTCTGACGGTGAAATTTCAAGTGTTTTCAGGCCTTCAGCACCAAGAAAATAAATGGCAGCACGTAATTCCCAGTCGGCGGGATTCTCAATTGATGGTGGTATTTGAGATGCTGCCGGCAGATACTTAATTAAAAAAAAAAAACGCCTCGTATTGGAATTAATTTTATTTCCCACGTTGCGAGCATGTGAAAAAATAAGCCTTATATAGCAAGGCGAGATGAAAAAAACCAGACTTATTTCACAATTCCAATCTAATCAAAATTCAGCAAATTTTCAAACCATCCAGGCAAAGGTTTTACCCCACTCAGTCCTAATAGCTAAATTCGTGTTATTCCGGTTTTATTTTGGTCAAAGTTTGCATCAGAATACAAAAAATGGCTTCGGAGGAAAGGTCTTGCAAAAGTTTGCACAGGAATCTTTGAGATTAGGAAATCGAATTGATTCACATTTTAACACCAATTTCCTTCTAGAGGAACATGTTAAGGGTTGAATTGCTAAAACTGCTTTAATTCAATACAAAAAAGAAAAGGAAACATTTGTTTTTTGGATGAAGGTCATAGTTTTTACTGAAAAAAAACCATAGTGAATTGACAGATTGGACGAACATTTACTCCACCCACAGTAGATTTAATGAATTAATTAGCTGATTGAAGTGCTTAGTTGTTTTCTACACGTTGATCGAATAGTAGATGTAATAGAGTATGTCGTTAGTATCAGCGCAGTAATCTTGACATTACACATAAAAAGAGCAAAATTTGGTGGCATGATAACCTTTGACAACGCCAATAATGTTTAAATCTCATTATTAGGATAGATATGAAGCAACCGTTTACTATCTGGTACAATTAATCGTAATAAAATAACCGTGAAGTATTAATAAACAATTTTAATATAATAAACAATGTTCATATGAAAAATTCGTTAGCACGAGATGTTCGAAGATCAAAAAGAAGCATACTACAGTTAAGTTTTCGTTTCTTTTTAGATTAGCAATTTATACATTAAGTAGCAACAAACTGTGTCCAAAGAACGAACGATAAAACTATGTAAGCAATAATATACACAATTTTTGGAGAGAAATTAATGTCCTTACACTGGTCTGGAACAAAATATGAAGCAAATTACGTGAATATTGGATAATTTTAATGTACACAAAAAAGTCTAATCTGATCCTACGAATATTTAAACCATATAAACGAATATTCTTTAAACAGATGTTTTCTCAACTGTTACTTTGTACTGACCTGTAGATTTTTTGTAATGAATAGCACTGCTGATGTAAGTTTAGTAAAACATTGAGCAGTTGATAGATCGAGTTTTTATTAATGAAGGTTTTTTATAAATTAATGACCGTTTCCTGCTACGCGGGATAATAATTCACGATTTATGTTACAATACCAAAACAAAGAATTATGACAGATTTGACCTGCCTTATCTTTCGCTCTAACAGATTTTGTTTACTAAAAGACAAGAAAATGTGGGAAAAGAGTTGGAAATCCTGAATTGTACTAAAAGGAACTGCTGTTTCCGGGAGTGATAGAATATTCCGGATGGATAAAGTTTGGGGGCAGTGGCCCGTCTCCTAACGATATCCTATTAGGGAGGATTATCCCAGTCATGTCACTCGGAAGAAGGGGAGGCTAGCAATGTTCCAGCCTTTTCCAGTCAAAGCGTGCAGAGGAAGCCATACTCCCTCGTGTTGAGGCTTAAATAAGTTTAACATTAAAGATAGACTACAAAGTCTAAACAATCAACCTATACAGTAAACTAAAATGTATCGACTAGCCTCTTCTATTCTCCATTATCTCAAATTTGCTGTTTGTGATGTTGTTTTTTCCAGATTGTAAGTAGAAAACTGATTTTTTATGTACTCATAATAAGGTTCCAGTGCCGATGTTAAACAGGCAGAAGTGGACTCTCCTTGAGTATGCTAACTGAGTAATATTTTAGGGCGTGTGAATACTCGAGTAACCAAAAGCTGTTGTCACAAAACATCATATCATGTGCGATAGAAAAAAACTGAATCAATGAAGTTGCTGCAATACTTGATCCATTATATTGAGTAACATTTACATGTTCAGTGAATGTAAGAAACAATTGTGGGTGTTGTTGGTAAAGACTTGCGTGGTGTTACGTTCCATAAATGCAACTGGCAATAAGTAATTAATCAAAATACTAAATCAAATAAATATAATTTAAAAAACTTGGTTAGTTCTCTCTCTCTCTCTCTCTCTTCACACCACACACACACACACACACACACACACACCCACACACACACACACACACACACACAGCACACACACCCCACACATCACACACACACACACACACACACAACACACACACAACACACACACACACACACACACAAACCCCACACACACACACACACCACACACACACAACACCACACACACACACACACACACACACACACACACACACACAACCAACGCACGCACGCACGCACGCACGCACACACACACACACACACACACACACACAGAGACACACACACACACACACACGTTATCGTCATTTTATTGTAACCATTGTATTGAAACTTATAAAAGCATATGGAAAACTAAGTTTGTAATAAATAATCTGAAATTTCCCCTTCGTTCCAATATAACAGTTTCTAGTTGATATCAAAATCTATAAGACAATTAACTTTTAAATATGCTTAAACTTTCAGTATTGCTAAAGTTTTATGCTAAGAGATAAAGAAACATGTATGGTAGCCTAAAGCTGTAAGTTACACGAGACTTATAAAATTTATATGCGTTTAAGCTCTATGGAGCCTAACTCTTAAAAACGAAGCAGTAGTGCTTTTACAAACTTTGAGTGGCCACTATCTCTAAATATAAAACTTGCTTTCAATAACTGAAACTGGTTCCAAGTTTAAAATTTGGTTTGTGCATAAGCTGAGACAGAATAATTATTTAAAAAAAAATGTGGTGGCTGTCATCTATTGAAACTTCTATTCAATAAGGTTTGTTTATTAAAGTCACCCAAGGCTTGCATAAGTACTATTTACAAGTTTGGTTTCAGTTGGAAAGTGTACAAGTTGTTATCGTAGGACAGATTTCACTTTATATTTAAATGCAAGTATTTGTCTGTCAGTTTGTAAAAAATATAAATCCAGCGTACTATTATGATTAATCAATGATTATTGAATCATGGATGGTGAATAAGTCAAAACTGTTTGTCAGGAAATTCTATCATGATTGTGAATGAATGGGTAGAATTATATGTAAAAAGCGATTTAACATCAAAAAAAAAAAAATTAAAAAATGAAGGATTCATGAATAGTCGCTGGTCATTGATGTATACTGATCAGTAGTGGATAATTACCTATTTATGGTTACAAAAAGACAAAAAGAATGCAGATATATTTCCAGCATGAATGGATCTGGTAGTAATCAATTAAGTTTGGTTTCAGTTGGAAAAGTACAAGTGTTTGTCGTAGACAGATTCACTTTATTATTTAAATGCAACGTATATTTGTCTGTCAGTTTGTAAAAAGTCTATAATCCAGCGTACTAATATGATTAATCAAATATTATCGATCATGGATGGTTGAATATTCAAACTGTTTTGTCAGGAATTCTATCATGATTTTGCGAATGAATGAGGGTAGAATTGTATGTAAAAGCGTTTAATCAACACAATTTAAAAATGAAGCATTCAAAGAATAAGTCCCGCTTGTCAATTGAATGTTTACTGATCAGTAGTGGAAAATTAACATATTTTTTGGTACAGATAAGAACAAAAAGGAACTGCAGATATATTTCAAGCATGAATTGGATCTCTGGTTAAGTAATCAATTATTTCGTGTTGAATTAAATTATTTAAGATGTATTCATGTTTTCAGAGATTAACCTCTGCCTCATTTTCGTTAAAACCATAGTTCGACTAGTTTACTTAATTTCTAAATTTGACTGTGCACTTGATACAGAGTGTAATGAATTGAGCTTCCCATTAACGCGTAACCCTAAAGATTTTACCATCATTAATTGTTATTGGTGAAGATTTGGGTCTCAGAATAGAGTTACAACCCCATAACTCCCGATTTCAAGTTTTTGTTATTTTTTTATAATATTTCCAATTACACAACGAAACTAAAAGGACACATAAATACACGTTCAATTTAGTAATGTGAACGTTATGCGAAATTATGGTTTTGTGTTCCAATATTTTTTAAAAAAAAACTTTGGTTTAATTTTCGTAAAATGTTTGTCCAATGGTGGGTTTGCTAGGTTTTACTAATACTATTTATGAACACTTGACACTTCATGCCGGTAAAAAAAATAGAGTCTTTATAAGTTTTCGGTAACCTGTAAATAGGTTTGGTCATACCTTTTTCTCAAAGCGTAAATCAATACTAATAGATAAAAAGTGATAGTCCCATCCATCTGCAAATATATCAGAATTGCAGATCTAAAAAAAAAAAAGTGTTTTTTTCCCCTTTTCTTTCTTGTTTTGTTATCTGCATCGTGGTCTAGAGTGCTTCCATTCTATCATTTGATACTATCCTACTGAATACTTTAAAATGAGTTACTATTTTTAGTGTTCTAAAACGGCCAATGAACAGATGCTATGTGAAAAATGCTGAGCTGGTAATCTATAAACTATATATATAATATATATATATACTATATATATATATAATAATATATATATATTTATCCGCTAACTTATATTTATCCATTAGAATGTATTACAATCTAGGTGATATTTTATTTTTTGTATTTTTTTTTATACATTCTAGATATGAACCTACAATGGGTACATTCATAAAAACAGATTTGTCCACTTAATTTTCATTTTGAGTGGAAGGGCATGATAGGATTAGAATCTAGTCTACCTGTGAAGGAATTACTGTTGGACGTATTGTAATCACTCCAATGAATGATAAGAGCGTGCCACTACCCCAGCCAGATTTGACTGGAGAGGGCTGGTCGACAGAGCTGGCTTTTGAAGATGGCACGAACTGAGGTTTAACGGCCAAAATTGTTTCCTTCTCATGCATCCTTGACAGGTAGGCGGGCCTCCTACCACCAACCTTGACACTTCTCGCATGCAGGGGGGGGGGGGGGCCCTATGGGGGGGGGGGGAAAGGGGGGGAAATTTAAGATTAAAATGCAACATATATCAGCTTTATATTGTCCTAAAAAGACAAAAAAAATAATTATTATTATAGGCTGTTGTGCTAGCCTGTGGCCAAGATGGAGTAATGGAAAAAGCTGAATTGATGAGCGCCTTCCACCCCCTTCTTCCAAGGTGACCATTTGTTGATTGTTTTCTGTGTGCCCAGCTATTCTTTTCGCTCATCGTGATCAATTTCCACAAGAAATAACATGAGATTATAAATTTTTTACGTAATTAATACTCAGATATAAACCGCTATTTCTGTACTTATAACCATTAAAGTTTCAAGATGAATTGAATATTAAAGTACATACATGGTCGTAATATGTTAGGTTTTTTCATTTTAATTACTATGGTTTATCCATTCCAAGGTCAGTGGCTTATTTATAGTACACGAATAAAAACTCTTTCTTTCAGGACAAATTTTTGATAAAAATATATATCGTAGGGCACCTCACCTTGATTTAACATCCCCACTCCACACGAAATTGATTGGAAATATTTCATTTACTAAAGGATTTTAAAGATTGGTAAAAATTTAAAAATATTATACAAGTCTTCCGATTGATGTAATTTTAATACCCTCGGGGAAATTTTTAATGTAATAGTTTATTAATACAGAGATATAAGCTTCTTAACGGTATCCTACACATTCCAAATTGAACCCCAACATAAAAAGTACGAAAGGAGAAGATTGCTATTTTCTGTGCACTTGAATCATTGAAATTTTCTTTGCTTATAATAAACTTCTTTGTTTTTACATTCAATAAACTTTCAGTATTCAATCCAATTATCACTTAATTTATATAGCGAAACTCAATAAAAGATCGGTATTCTCGATTAATATTTTAAGGTAGTTTTAATCACAACACTCGTTTTGGCGTTTCTCTCTCTTTTGTTACGTAATAATAAAATAGCAATGAACGTTATCAGGGTACTGGCCGATTAATGTTGTTTTATTGGCTTTTTTTAGGGGGGGACTAATAATTGTTAATTTTTACATTCAATTATTACAAATTGAGAATAAACAACACTGATCTTGAAGCCGCAGTCCTATTGGCCTGTGCATAAATAATTAAAATAATACACTTATAAATATTCTATGAAGTTAATTCGCATACTTCCGTAAGAATCCATGAGAGTATAATTTTTTTTTTTTAGATTTTTTGTTATTTTCAAACTAATTTTTACTCTTCCACAAATAAACCATGTAACTCATGAAATGTGAATATCCAAATATTAAGTAAACTTATTCTGGATTTCCAGCAGACTTGAATTACGCACATCCAAGATAATATGATGAATATTTATATTCTGTGAAAGGCTGACCCACCTTTGACATGAGTTTATAGGACAGCTTTTAAATTGTGAAATCCTTGAAATTTAATACTGGGGTAATTTGATCATGTAATCCGATGTAATTTCAAAGTTTTCGAGATTTAACATACCGAATATTTAAAGTCTTAGAATGATATTAATCTAAACCACTAAAAACCTTTTTTGATTAGTGTAATGGACGGCAGTAGAGGTGTAAGAATTAAATACACGATCTTGAAATTGTAATATGTTTTTTCTCAAATGTTATTAGGAAAAATTCAAAACTCAAAATATATTAATATATTTTGAGAAATTATTCGTTTTTGAAAAAATGAGGAAACAGAAAACAAAAGACACATCAAGCTAGGGTTGACCTTGACAAGTCGTGAATGTGGGTAACCAAATATTTAAAATTTTTGGCTTCATTCTACGAAAATGAGTTATAACCTATCCAAATATAAAAAACCTTTGAATGTAAAAATACAGGTCTTAATAATGGTACCGAATTATAATAATATCCATAATAGAGAGAGGCTTATTAATTGATAACAGTGGATCATAACTCTGGAAAACTATCCCGATTATTTTACATCACACTGAGTTAAAACGTCCCACCATTTCGGCTGTCATCCTAGATATGGTTGATATCCGTTTAGTTTTGTCGTTCTTCAGCACTAAGAACCGAAAAGTCCTAACAGTTTATGAAGCCAAGAATTTCTTAAAAATATAAATACATGAGTAAATGATAAAATTAGTTATATAGTTCATACCCTTCTTGACGTTTTTTTAAACCAGAAATATGCCAGTTGGAGTAGTGTTTAACCTTTCTTGTGAAGAATATTTTTATTAAAGATGACGTCTTTCTTTTGAGGTTCTTTTTAGACGGAGTTTGTGGTAAGGTAAGAAGAATATTTTAGATGCTCATATAAATTCGTAGGCGTGGACAGCAATATCTCGTAGCCAAATTCGTGGAGCCAAGCATTTGTGGTTCTAAAGGGGCGCGCTGGAATTTAATTGAGGATTTTTCTCGATGTCAATAGAGCAAGTGAATCAGGAATAGGTAAATTAAAACAATTTTTTTTCCTTAATAGGGTAAGTAAGTAATCCGGTTAGTCCCCAGCAATAGTGTCATTACAATTACGTCAAATGCGTTATAAAAAAATCAAGCGTTTCTTATTGGGCTCCAGACGATTAAAGGTTATTTATTAAAGTATGGAAGAAGGAAAAAGGGACGAAAGAGTACCAACCATTTTAATTTGATGCAATTATTGATAACAACTTGCAAAGACTTTATTATCTGGATAAATGTTTTATAAAATTTATGTTAGGTGAAAATAACTTACGTTGACTAGTCCATGGAGGTGGTAGATTTAACTATACAAAAACCTTATGTTTAGCCTTGCTCTATCTTAGATCAATCGCGTCTAAAATATGCGTTTCTGAGATCAACCCCAGTTTAGGAATTGACTTAGTAATTAAAATATCTATTTTTCCACTTTAATATACTGTTATGTATTAAAAAAAAACGTTTACAATGTCAATGTGTAAGTTAAGGATGACTTAAAATAAAAATATGATAATTAGTCTATCAGAAATAAATAAATAAATTTATAACTTCCATATGGGCCTAACCCAAAAAAGTCTTCTTCTAGTTTCATTTTAATAAACTCGTCCTTTGGGGTAGTCTCCAGGCACGTTCCTAGAACCATAGTCCTAAAATAAGCCACACAGAATTTATCTTCGAGTTTCTATGTAGACTGTTGGCTCGGAAACCAAATTTAAAAAACCCTCTTTTTTTAGGCCGAGTTTTCTATCTTTAGGTCGAGCTTATACTTTAGACCGAACTATTTCAGTTAAAAAAAACGAACTCGTGATACCCGAGTTTTATACGGTAGGCAGCTTACCGGACTATTTTAAACTAGGTCTAGGCGTTAAACCTGAGCAGTTTTTTAACATGTCTCTGTGTAGTTTAATTACCTAATGAATGTCGACACGACCGAGAAAGTAATTTTGTGAAGATTTTCCCTGATCCAATCATTGTTTTTTATCGAGGCAGGTTTTATTTTGGTAAACGTCTGAATCATCCTTGGGCTGAAGTTTAATCCTTAAATGCTGAGACATCAGCGGAATTCACTTTGGGGGGGAAGCTAGCGAGAGGAGCAGGACGGAGCTCAGGCTCGCAAATGTCCCTTCTTACATTTTTTGTCCGCAGGATAACTTGAAGAACTAAGTTATCAACAGACGGAGTCATGTTTTTATTGGCTTCGACTATCGACGACATTATAAATGAGGTGTTTTGGAATACAATCAAAAAATTATTAAACACTTTTTATGTCTTATAAAAGTTTTTAGATTAAAATAGTTGATTATTAGGTACGGATATTTAATAAAAACAAAAAAATTTAAATTGGCGCCATTTTGAAAATATTTATAATATATTTTAAAATAATTTTCTTATGATATAAATAAATTCACTGACATACAAACACCCGTTTTACCAAGTGTTGTAAAAATTGTATAGATACAAAAATAGTTTTCTTATTAAAAAAACTGCCTATCAGCTGTGTTAAAAAACGAAGGCCGAAAATTAGATAAAAATATGTATTCTTCACTTCTCAGTTTACAACTCAGCCACATAGAATGTGAAACATGGATATCCAGTCCACACCATTTTGTTACAACACCTGTTTAAGTGACGAGGTCGATATGATGGTATGTTACCTTGTGGAGGAAATTCTGTTTACGCCACACAATGCATTTGGCATATACTTACTTTTGTAATATTTTAACAGCAAAGAGTTCAAAACCAGTAACCTTCTTCATTAAAAATTAAACCTCGACAGCATAATCATTTTTATGACTATATTAAATTATCGAAAATTGACCTGCTTTTATAATTCCCAAATCCAATACACAAGCAACTAGCCCAATCCGCCCTCTGCACACTATGCAATTTATTAAATATAACAAATTTTTTTAAGGTAAAGTCCTACACCTATAAATGGAAAATGGGTTTTAATACTACACTGCATATGGCCACTTAATACCTTTCTAGTAATAACAAACTATAAGTTATTGTAACTAATACGGACGCGAAAAACCTTAATGAGTAAACAGGGTATAGAAAGGTTTCACGGACTACGTACTTATGTGTACGATGAGGTACACATGTCCCGTAGAAAAATACAGGGTTTCAGTCGATACAAGGTTTCAGAGTAAAGTCTCAAGACTACAACTCAATTCGTTCTAAGAGATACCACCTCTGAGAGATACAAGCCTTCACTATCGTTTTAGCGAAATTGCCAAAACGCCATTTGCAACTCAAATCATCGCCAATTTAGAAATGAAGGGTCATGTAAAATATCAAGTTTATATCTTACTTCGTTCTTGAGATATCCCCTGTGACAAAGACAGACAGAAAAGGCAAATTAACAACCCCTGATCCGGTTTTGTCCGATTAATACTCCTGATAATGTGATGGTGATAGGGCCGGGCCACACTTTATCTGTTTTGATTTTCCAAAATTTGATGATCGAATCTTCCATATCAGTCTGGTCGCCTTAACAGTGGTCCAGATACACGCGCCCAAATTTGATGGGTCCGCCAACAAAAAAAAACAACTGTTTATTTGTGCTTCAAGACCGGGAAAAATTCCAGGAGTGATGTTTTATGAATAATTTCAAACATCAATAGTATATTCAAGATCCTACGATTGAAACCCAACGCTAACGAGATGGCGGTAAGAGGAACAATCTGCTGCGTTTTAGGCCTCCCCCTATAAAAAAAGACAACCGATCATAAAACTGAAAACAGTTATGGTTTATCGACGATCCACCAGGGACCTTCTTTTTGGCCTGATAAATACAACCGATAAATCTTTACATAACTGAGGCAATACTGGTTCAGCTTAATTACCCGTGGGAGCTCTTTAACTGAAACGAAGTTCAGTATTTCTTCTGCCGAGTTTTAAACCAAGTGCTGACCGTAATAACAAACTGAACTGGTTAAGAGACTTATAAGGTTTGGTTTATTGTAACTTAGTGACACTGACCCATTTGTTAATGACTTCAAACTTATTCGGAGTTAATAATGTGGAGAACGTACAGTAAATGTTACCTAGATGTAACAGTTAATTTAAAAAACTAATCATTTTCAATTAGATCAGTTCATTGTATTCATTATAGATAAGTATCATTCCAAATTTCAATACAATGTTTTTATATGCATCAAAACAATACAAAATTGCATCCGCAAACGTCATAATCATTTTAATAGCTAAAATTTTTTGCACTTCATCACTACAGACTGGCTTCACATTCAGACATTACAGATTTTACACTTCACACCAAATTCTCATTCATTAAACACAATTTTCCCACTCTAATACACAATGGCTAGCCATATTAGGTGGTCCCCCAATCGTTTGCCATAAACTCGTTCTGTACTATATTAAGCTTTAAGAGGGATTAGCGGCGGTTTTCAGACGAGTTTTATAAATGCCTTAAGGCATAGTGGCATTTTTTATCGAAAAATTATGGTAATTTGTTGAGTACGAACTGAACTCCTGCCTGCCGAAAGGCAATCGTTTCATAATAAGCCACCGTCCCAGTGTTCATCCAGTACCGGTAGTTATTCCTGCCTCTAGTGTCATAAGAGTGTACTTCAGTACCTTGTCTTATCAACCCTTCGCAAATTTTGTAAGATATGAAAAAAAGAGTGTTGTTCCCAGAAGTATAGAAGGCAGGGAAGCGGTCAACTCAGTTTTTGAAGATTTTTGAATACTGGTCTGCACGAGCTCTCTCTGTTGATAGTTATTGGCAATTATTCTAACAGCTGTTTTTCTGCCAGGTGGGAAAAATTTTTTTGAAAATGTGTGTTTGCACAACCTCCCCACTAAAACACTCCGTACGAGAGATTGTGGGTATATTAAAATTTCCATAATTATTGCAGTCATCAGTAAACCTGAAATCGGGACAGTATTTGGAGAGCTGCCTCAGAAAACAAAAATGCCTGAAGTACAGGCATTAGAACAGACACTGTTCCAACGTTGAGAATTCCACATGTCAGCCCGCTTCTATCTAGGTTACAGTCCCAAGGTAAATTTAGTCGAGAGTACGTTTCTCGACTTTCAGTTTTCATCCAACCCTGACTGTTTGATTTCCCAATTTTAGTCTGT
>NW_025779436.1:0-59127 GCF_021130785.1 Homalodisca vitripennis
CTTAGAAAAAGTATCATAAGCATCTTGTAGGTGGTGTGCATTCCTGACATTGTCCCAGTTTTGCCCTTGTAAGAGAGATTTTAGCACTGCCATATTGTCATCATTGAACCTGGATCTTGTAACAGAAACTGTTGGTTTTTCTTTTGTAGGGATGTTTAGGGTACACAGCTGAGCTCTGTGGTCAGAGAGTCCAGTTTGTAGTACTTCCACTTGTACAACAAGTTCCAAGCTATTTTGTGCACACCCAATCAATAGAGGACTGTGTGGAGCTGGTAATCCTAGTAGCTTGCAGGGGTAAGTCTTTGTGGTATTGAACTTAATAGCATGTCATTAATTAGTTTGTTATCAGAGGTTTCCTTAAGCATATCAAACATTTACAGTTCTCCCATTATGATGAGAAATTTACTGTATGCTTTGGTGTCCGCTAAAAGTCCTTGACATAATATTTTGAAAATCTTCAAGCTGTCCACTTGGAGACCTGTATGTGCCTAATATGTATAATAACTGCAGGTTGTTTACAGTTAAACGACACAGTTTCTATCTCGCAAATTAACTCTTCACAAAAAGATGTTGTGTCTATGTGATGTTCTGTCATGACTTTCTTAGGGCACTTTTAATGTAAATTGCTACACCTCCTTTAGCATGGGTTTTCCTACAGAAGGCAGATAATAAAGTATAGTTTTTTTGTAGCTTTATGTTTCTGAGCTCTTCTTCTTTTAGAACCATTTTCTGTAAGTATGACAACACTAGGTGTAAGGACCTCAAGGTGGTGAGTTTAGTCTTTCGATTTTGTTACAAAGACCATCGATGTTTTGGTGAAGTACTGACATACTGTAGTTGTTGTTTTTATGAGAAGTACTTCTGGTTTGACTTTTATTCAATTTTTTGAATTTGCTTTCTTTTACTTGTCTTTGTTCTAAAAAATGGACTGTGTTTTGGTCTTGCAAAGCACACTGTAGGGGATGGGGGCATCTGTGACTGATTTTCGGTTGAAACGGACTGAGACTTATGGTTGGACTGTGATAGGTCATCACAGGCTCCAGTATAGCCATAGTGTTTCTTTCATGTGCTCCATGTAGAATGTAATGTATTTTAGGAAGAATTCCTCATAATCTTCATCACTTTTCTTTAATTTTGAGTTTAGTGGTGGGGAGTTACTTAGCTTCATTTTTACGTTCCAAGTTGGCAGGTTTTTTGAAGTCCCAAAGTATTTTATTTACTGCCAGCTTTTGCCACTTGAAGGGAGACACTAAAACATATTTTGCTTTCTTGCCTTCGGTTTGCTTGGAGAGCATATGCTCTTGCTTGAGTATTTAAATTTGTTTATTTTGTACCGAAGACTTGGCTCTCCATGTCCTTGTCCGTCCTGGCAGTTTTTTGTTTGCAGGTTTGGTAAATTCCTGAGGTCAGGTGTGGGCTGCATTCAGTCAAAGTGTTTTTCAGTTTTTCTTGGCAAGGTTTGGCTGGTTCCTGAAGTCAAGTGGTGGGTTACATTCTGTTAAAACATTCTTCAGGTTTTTTATGGCAGGTTTGGCTGGCTCCTGAAGTAAAGTGTGGGTTACAGTCTGTTAAGGGGTTCTTCAGTTTTTGTTGGCAGGTTTGGCTGGCTCCTGAAGTCAAGTGTGGGTTTACAGTCTATCAAAGGGTTCTCCAGTTTTTGATGGCAGGTTTGGCTGGCTCCTGAAGTAAAAGTGTGGGTTACAGTCTGTCAAGGGATTCTTCAGTTTATGATGGCAGGTTTGGCTGTCTCCTGAAAGTAAAGTGTGGGTTACAGTCTGTTCAAGGGATTCTTCAGTTTTTGTTGGCAGGTTTGGCTGGCTCCTGAAGTCAAGTGTGGGTTACAGTCTATCAAAGGGTTCTCCAGTTTTTTGATGGCAGGTTTGGCTGGCTCCTGAAGTAAAGTGTGGGTTACAGTCCTGTCAAGGGATTCTTCAGTTTTTGATGCAGGTTTGGCTGTCTCCTGAAGTAAAGTGTGGGTTACAGTCTGTCAAGGGATTCTTCAGTTTTTGATGGCAGGTTTGGCTGGCTCCTGAAGTCAAGTGTGGGTTACAGGTCTGTCAAGGGATTCTTCAGTTTTTGTTGGCAGGTTTGGCTGGCTCCTGAAGTCAAGTGTGGGTTACATTCTGTTAAAACATTCTTCAAGTTTTTTTATGGCAGGTTTGGCTGGCTCCTGAAGTAAAGTGTGGGTTAACAGTCTGTCAAGGGATTCTTCAGTTTTTGATGGCAGGTTTGGCTGTCTCCTGAAGTAAAAGTGTGGGTTACAGTCTGTCAAGGGATTCTTCAGTTTTTGATGGCAGGTTTGGACTGGGCTCCTGAAGTCAAGTGTGGGTTACAGTCTGTCAAGGGATTCTTCAGTTTTTGTTGGCAGGTTTGGCTGTCTCCTGAAGTAAAAGTGTGGGTTACAGTCTGTCAAGGGATTCTTTCAGTTTTTGTTGGCAGGTTTGGCTGGCTCCTGAAGTAAAGTGTGGGTTACAGTCTGTCAAGGGGTTCTTCAGTTTTTGTTGGCAGGTTTGGCTGGCTCCTGAAGGTCAGGTGTGGGTTACAGTCTGTCAAGGGTTCTTCAGTTTTTGTTGGCAGGTTTGGCTGGCTCCTGAAGTCAGGTGTGAGTTACATTTCTGTCAAGGTGTTAAACAGTTTTTCATTGCAGGTTTGGCTGTCTCCTGAAGTTAAAGTATTAATAGCTATCTCTATCCGATCAAGTTTTGTTTTGATACCTGACATTTCAAGTAGGAGGGATGAGGGACTATTCTTTAATTATTTTCGTTAGGAGGGGAAGTTTTGCGTCATAGAATCTTGAAAAGTGGCAGACTTAGTTTCTTCCTTGATTTTCAGTTTTCTTTTGCAGTGTTGAGATATTTTTTTCAAGCTCCGCTATTCTTGTTACATAGCCATCAATAAGTTGACTTAGTTTTAAGGTCATGTTCCTCATAGATAAATTGCGCTTCTTGGGGAAGTTTTTTTCTCTTTAGTGAGTTGAGCTTCAACGTCTGCATTTAGCTGTAAAAAGGTTTTTCTATTTTGTTTTATGTATTTCTGTTTTCTTCATTTTCTATTTCGTCAAATCTTTTCCTCCATGATGCTCCAGTTTGGTCTTTAGCTTGAGTGTTTCTTCTTTTAAAGAGTTCATTTTCTTCTACTAACGCTGATCCTATTTTTGCAGCCATTTCTAGTTCATCCTCTTGACCTGTTCGAATTTTCTAGAAAATTATTTTCAATTAAGTTAATTTTTAGTTCTTGGATGGTATCAGAGCTATTTAAAGAGAGTGATTCAGGTAATACTTGTTTCGGATAGGTGAGGCTGATTTTTCTGCTCCTCTGCAAATTTATGCATTGCCATTTCCCAATTTCCCTGGGGAGTCCATTTTTTCAGGTTCTTTTCTATGACATTTTTGACATCCTGCATGGTACCAATTTTTTGCAAGAACTTGTACATTTTATACCTGAAAATCTAACTCCAATGCCACAGTTACCGCATGGATTATTTTGTGGGCATTTTTGTGTACAGTAGTAAGAAAGATATGATTAACAAAAATGAATTATTTTTGAAAGAGAAGTTCAAGTTATGGTAAAGCAAACAGTTTCATCGGTGGCCATGCAATGAATAGCGAGCAGATGTCTGAGGTCAGTTATCAGCAGACACACAGTCAGCAGGTGAGGTTACTGCTCTCGCCTGCTTGACCACACTTGCTCTAGCTGTCTGTCTGTCCTCCTATTGGTCTACTGGTGTAGTGTTGGAAGTTGACTTATCTAGCAGCATTGAGTTGGTTATGACGTCACACCAGATTTGGTGATTTTTTAATAGTGTTAATTACTTTATAAAATAATATTAAAAATTTGTCCTCTTTTAGTTTCTCAGAAATCCTAGATGGTAATGGGAGTTCTGTTCATTTGAAAATATTACTGTCACAATCTGGATTGTTAAAATGAAATGTGCTTACTTCAAAAAATTAGGTCAGCTTGTGGCAAGTGTTTTAATAAGTTAAGTATTTCCACTTATCTTGTGTTGTAAGTGATAAGTTTTTTAGTGTATGGACTCACGGTACTCCAGGTAAGGTGCTGATTAGAGGTTATTTGTTGATTGAACCTAAAACCATCACTATTTTACTGTTTCTTGAGAGCACTTTTACTGAGAATGTTGGCAGTCAGCCATGTTGTTATTGTTGTTTTATTAACCTATTGCTATTGTCCTTCTAAATAAAACAATATAAGGTTTTAGGGTATGAAAATGACATATAATGAAATTTTAGAAACATGCAAAGTGGAACTTCTTTTCTTGCAAGTTAGTGAGGAGTTATCGTTTATTAGAGTTTTCAATATTTGTTTGTTTTTTTTCAAGCTGCGTTTCCCATACAGCAGTAATGGCCGGAGGCATTCATTATTAGATCATTCAGAATTTGATTTTTTACTTAGAGGGATTTTTTCATATGTTGCCCACCCTTATGGCCAGAGGAACCTCTGTCAGTTTGATATGAACTTTTATTCTTAGATACTCTAAATGAACAAAAACGTCTTTTATTTGGGTCAAATTAGACAGTTAGATGTATTTTCTGTATGTAGATAGTGTTTTTCTCACTAGGAAGTTATGTTTGCCCTGTAACACACACTGAGTCAATCAAACTCAGCAGAGTCCTGTTCACACATGTGAATGTTTATATAACAAAATAAAAAGTCAGCACATAGGGTGAGTATGACGATATCTAGCCAGCATTGAATGTGTTGAACTTTGTTATAAATATCTCTGGGTGCCATGTTTAATGACCACTTTCATTAAACAATTTGGTGTGCAATTTCATTCCAATATAGCATGTTGGAATCAAACTTTTAAAAATCCAAAACTCAGTTATTTATGGATCTAGAAAAGTATTTTGGAATGATATTTCTAAACTTTTTGTAATTTGCAGTTTTATTGTATCTGGAACGGTTTTGAGGTATTGATTACATATTATTAAGAAATAATTATTTATATTTCTATTTTCACAAAATCTACTTACTTCTTCCAACTGAGCAGGAGGGACTATTTACTATTAAAATATTTTATTAAAAAATGAATTAAACAAATTTTTAAGTTTATACAATTACAAGTCTTGGAAGACTAGATAATTTATAATATCTAATGAAGCTAACAAGTAATGCTCTGTCACTATCTACTAATTGTTATTACATAACAATCCAGAATGGCAAAATGCTCCCTTAAAGTAAATGTTTAGCAGTTTTCCTCCTGCTCATTAATCTACAGAATGTGTCCTCGCTAAAAGTTTTGACTATGCTGACTCTGAAAACACGATATTTGAATAATGAATGCCATAGTTTCTATAAGGCATGGAAGTACCAATACAAAGAAATTGTATTTAATCCAGCACTGAAGGAACCATGGAATGCTTAGATAGGTTATCTGCTGTAGATAGTACTGGAAAACATAGATAATGAGAATCATGGTACACAAATGGAACAATAAGTCACATTTGCAGATATGTTATAGGTAGAAACAGTTAAATTTAACCCTATGAGTATTAACGTGATGGAGCTTGATTTTAGGTTGTATCTCAAGAGAAAATTTTCTTTTATACTAAAAGTGCGAGTTACCGAAGTCCGCAGTGGTAGGCAGAGGGTTTATGATCTGAACCAACTTTCAACCTATGGGAAAACACCTGCCTTCGGCGGCACTCTTCAGTTCGGTCAGAAAAAAAAGAATTCATTCCTTGAGATAACACCGGAATCCAAGCTCAGACTTACGTGAGCCCTCGTATAGGTTAAATTTAATTTTTTTATAAGTGGTAACAACTGCTCATGTTGTGACAAGAACCATGAAACTATTATAAAGTTTCTTGCTCAATTACTTCAAAAATTCAATTGCCCTGTATTACTTGTCCACGGTTATATTTTCTATTTACCTACTTTTGTTTCATTAAAATCAATGCTTTATAATTTGAATTTTTACCTCACGTACATTTTCTGTAGTTTGTACATTCAACAGCATAATCAGACTCAACATGTTCATTATACAAAAGTTCATCAGGAGGTGTTTTATTCAAATTGAAAAATTGACAAGCTGGTTAACCAATTTAAAAATTGTAATTTCAAATTGTGTATATATTTGTATACGGTTATATTTCTATTTACCTACTTTTGTTTCATTAAAATCAATGCTTTATAATTTGACTTTTACCTCACGTACATTTTCTGTAGTTTGTACATTCAACAGCATAATCAGACCTCAACATGTTCATTATACAAAAGTTCATCAGGAGGTGTTTTATTCAAATTGAAAAATTGACAAGCTGGTTTAACCAATTTAAAAAATTGTAATTTCAAATTGTGTATATATTTGTATACGGTTATATTTCTATTTACCTACTTTTGTTTCATTAAAATCAATGCTTCATAATTTGACTTTTACCTCACGTACATTTTGTGTAGTTTGTACATTCAACAGCATAATCAGACACAACACGTTCATTTTACAAAAGTTCATCAGGAGGTGTTTTATTCAAATTGAAAAATTGACAAGCTGGTTAACCAATTTTAAAAAATTGTAATTTCAAATTGTGTATAGCTGTGGTTAAAGGGTAAACACTCGACAATTCATAAGTGCACCGGTAGTAATTTCTTAGCTTATTACCAATTATTACTGATCATCTCAAATATAGGCCTACAATAAACATGTTATGCAGTTTAACTAACAAAAACTTCTTTCAATTTAGCTCTTTTCTTATATATAAGTTTTATTTCTTTAAACCAACATTGTCAACTCCTAAGCATAACACTCACAACTTTACCCGCACCTATATGTTACAGTTAATTCATATAAAGGTATTCTTACTATACTATTTATTGTTAATTTGAGGTTAAACAATCAAAACTTATTATTCATAACTCTCAAGCACATCCCCAACCTAGTCTACCCATAGCTTCATTTATCTGCAAGTGTTAGTTATAGTTAGGCAAGCTGTGATTATTTAAACTGACTTAGCTATCACGCAAAAGGTTGGTGCTCAAATAATCCTGAGTTCTGAAGTGGTAATGTTTATGTTTTAGGTCAGAGATACGAGTCCTGAAAAGCCAGCTAAAAAAACGAAAGCTTGACACAAGTGATGTATCAACCACTCTACCCAGTAATAAAGAAAGGGATAACCATTCAGAGCCTCCGAAAAAATCAAAAGAAAAGGAATCTATAGAGATTAATGATACTTTAAAATGTATATTGCTAAAAAACAAAGTTCGAACTTTGGAATCAAAAAAAGTTGAATTGGAAACTAACAATAAGGAGCTTATTAAGCAATTATTTCTATTTGAAATGCCACCTGATTTCTTCAGCTTCTGGGAAATGTGTGAAACTATGAACAAAAATGATCCAACAAGTTAGTCGCTTTGATCATGTTACTCAAAATAACGAGGAGGTCTATGTAAAAAGGGCTGATAACTGAAAATCTAATATGGAGGTATCAAGGTGTTCAAAACTTCACTTCAGTACATCTTTTCATCTGAACTAAATTTTAAAAAAATTTTTAAATAATGAACTGTAGATGATAACTTTTATGTTAAAAAGCAACATTAAAACAAATTATTTACAAGATTCCTTTATTAACTAACTTAAGTAATATACCCTTTCTCTGGAGAATGTGTTGCTGTCATGTTTTCTATTCAAGCCCTTTTTACAGAGATACTACCAGGTGAGGTCTTATAATATCGGGTAACACTGTAAGAAAAACAACTTAATAACTATATAATTTAATTCAGTGAAATAATACAATGTTTATTAAAAGTTTCATTATTAGGCTTCATCTCTGAAGTTAAGAAAACACAAAATAATTGCAAACTCATTTGCTGATGAGGGGAGACTTTAGCAAGTGGCCTACACACGTTATTCAGTTGTTTTTGTCAAATTGTTCGATATGAAAAAATTGTACACAATAAGAATTATAATAAATTACCATAACAAGAAGAATCTCGTTTATTACAATTTTTAAAGCAAATTTAACACTAACATTACAAAACAACAAAACCAACTAAGGCCTAGACTTACAGAACAAAGAAACCTTACAATATTTATAACTTGCCCAGTTTGATATCAATGAGTAACAGCTTTTGTGAAATGGAGGAAAGAATTCTCCTTATGGCTTACCAGGAGCCAACCGTACATGTTGAAGCCTATCTCATCACATGTGAGAGATATCTCACATATTTTCCTCATATTCATCGCCCTTTTCATATCATATGCCAAGTTAAATAAATTGTAATATTGAATTATGCCTTTGGATAAAATCATCTAACAGTTCGTGAAAACAACCGAATAATGAGTGTAGGCCGCTTACTAAGGTCTACCCGCTAATGTAAAACACTGTCTGATTATATACTTTTTTTGCTCCCACATTCTTTTGTCAATTCATTGGGTAAAGAAAGCTTGGTTTTCATCTTCCTCTGTTAAAAAATAAACTGGAGTAAAAAAATTAAAATAATTTTTTTGTCTATTAAGGAGCTAGCTAACAAGTTAAAAATCCTCTACTTGTTTGGTACAAATATTATGCTGTGTTTAAAAAAAAATACTGCCAAGCATCTTTTGATTTGTGGAGCCCTACTATCAAGTAAAAATCTGTTTAATATTATTTATTAACAATTAATTAGCTGAATGTTTAGTTAAGTCTTGATCACAAAGTACTCAACTAATGATATTAATATTTATAAAACTCCAGTTCTCACTATTAATTTAATCAAACTGTTTTTTATTCTTAATTTTATTTCTGCACTAAGGCAAACTCATTGATAGAATATAAAGAGTTTATAAGCGTCATGAAATTAAGAGAGAAACTGGAATTTAAAATGAAACCATGAGGAATAATTTTTATTGCCAAATTACAGTTTATATAAATAAGCAAAAAAGACAACGTCACAGCAGCAATTAGACCTAACCTATTTTAAAATGTGGCTGCCGTTCACTACTTAAAAACTCAAGAGAGCAAGTAAAGAAATCTAGTCTTAATATCACAGTTAGGCAGTTAAAGGTTAAAGTTATAATTAAAATTAAGGTAGAGTTTCGAAATTAATAATTACAGAAGGTCAGAACAGATAAAATAGTCCTATAAATAATTATTTAAAGCATTTTATCTACTGTTGTTTAAAACATCTCGTAATATATAAAAAATTATTTCTTACAAACCAGCTATGCATCGCAACCCTAAAAGTTCTTACATCTACATAACTTGATGATACAGGTAACTTATTAAACATGACAGACTATTTTAGGCCTTACTTAACCTACATTGAGGTTGGTCAATCTTATGGCTTTTTATTGTAAAATGAACAGAACAGAACAGAACTTCTTAACTGATAATATTGTGAATGTCTTGTTTTACTTTTCATTGGGTTACAAAAATGATCTGATTGAAAAATGTGAGTATTCCTTTACTAGTAAATAAACATCTACAGTTAGCTAAACAAGGTGAACTTGTTATGATTCTAGTAACCCATTTCTATAACAATAAAACCATATTGACATCCTGGCCATTTCCCCACAAAGGCATGTGATAAAATGCTATGGAAAAAAGCAAAATAGGCTAATTTAAGTTGGGATTTGTTAACTAACATTTTTAAGTGATTCAATAAAAAGATTACTCTTGACAACCTACTACTAACATTGCTCACATCAGGACTCCACAAGACCTTACAATCCAAAGTGATAACCAATAACTTAGCATTTGACTGCAAGTCAAGACTATTGCAAGGAATGGATTAAGAACTAAGGCTAAATAAAATATGTTGAGTTTTACTTTCATTCTTCAAAGACCATTTATACTAAACCAGAAACCACTTTTTTCTAGACTTTGAAGCATTTCTAAAAAAATTGTTAAGACTGCTGTTTCAGCTGAAAAATAATAAATCTTGTTTTTATAACAATTGGCAATCAAATTTTTTTATTGAATTATTAAAACTCAATAGTAATCAACGTATATTTGCTTGTCTTAGCGTTCTTCCATGGCTATCGAGCTTGTATATACTGTATATAATGTTAAATTTATAAATTTTCAGATCTCAGAGATTTTTAAACTGTTCTTTCCCTTTCAACATTTCTACAAGGTCTGTGGCCCGAGTTGAAACCTTTTCTGTGGTTGACAAGCTCATCTGCATTTCTTTTTATTAAGCCTCCTACACCATCCATCATACGATGAAAGGGATTCATAATTTTGTTCCTACAAACTTTGCTATATCACATCCGTAAGGTTCCTAGATGGTTATTGCACAACATTTAAGAGATATAGTGATGCAAACCAATATCTTAAAGCAACCAAACCGGATTGATAGTTCAAGATTGGAGCCACACAAAATCTGTTTCTTCCTAACCTAGTTTTTTCTTTCCTTGGAAATAATATTAATTTATTCTAAAAATTTAATTTTGAAAATATATTTACTAAAATGTCTATTGTTTTATGCACAGTAAAATAATACTAAAGAACCAATCAAATAACATTTTTTAATGTACTATTATCTAAATACTTTCAAAAAAGTTATTTTGACAATATATTTTCATGTAATCAAAATTTTGAATGTACGCCTAATCTGGAAAGATTGATAATTTTATAAAAATGGGTCATTTATAAAAGTATTCTCTGTATAAGTGGAAGATATTACTTTTGATATATCATCACATTATAACAACACAAACTTTCAGAATAGAAGCAGATGTGAGATATGTCATATGATACAATGTAAGTCTGTGGGTCTTCTTGCATAGCGTTTATTTTGTAAATTAATTTTATAGAAACTTTTATCACAAAGACTGTATGTATTTGAAAACATCAGATTAGTTTTAAATATACTTGAGTCATCTGATAACCCAGATCAGAACAGTCCTAACATTTTTGATATTATGTTTTTTTAATTTTAGATGCATTAAAAGCCATAAAGCTGAAACTTGTTGGGCCATTTGATGTTTTGGCAGGGAAAGTGAGCGAAGTATATGAAGAGGATTTGCCAGATTTTCTAAAACACTGGAGGTACTACTACGATCCTCCTGAGTTTCAGGTGATTATTGTTTTTAAAAATCAAGCTCATGTTCTTTTTAGTTATTTTCTGTACTAATTTTAATTTTAACAGTTACATTTTGTAGTATGATGGACTTTTAAGTGTTTCTATTTTATTATGAGAATCAGTCCTCTATTGAACCTACAACATGTTTTATTAAGATGACTTGAATCTTTAATATCCGTAGGTATGGCATATTTAAATATTATGATTACATTTTGAAACATCTGAAAACAAGAATTTAATCTTCACTTCGAAACCTGGCACTAAAATAAAATAACCTTGAATCATTTTGCTGTACTTTATCACCACTTTCTGCTTTGTGCCTCCGTCATACAATAGACTATTAAACTGTTCATAAAATAACCTCTTTGCTGTAATGTTTGTTTTCTGAATGTATCCACAGGGTGTCCAGCAGCCTTGAAAATCGGGAAGAGCGGGAATTATGCTTGAATTTTACCTGCCTTGAAAAGGGCGGGAATTATGCTTGAATTTTGTATAAAATCGGGAGTTTTGATTTTTTTTTATACCGCTGCCGTTTCTAATGCAAGACGCCCCACTGTGACCGTCCCGGCCTTTTTGTCAAAATACACGCAATCAAATGGACACCAGTCCACTGCGGGCGGCCCGGCCTTTTTGTGAAGTCTAAATACACGCAATGAAATGGACACCCGCACACTGCGGGCGGCCCGGCCCGACCTTTTTGTGAAGTCGAAATACACGCAATCAAATGGACACCCGCCCAACTGCGGGCGGCCCGGCCCGACCTTTTTGTGAAGTCGAAATACACGCAATCAAATGGACACCCGCCCAACTGCGGGCGGCCCGGCCCGGCCATTTTGAGAAGTCGAAATACACGCAATCAAATGGACACCCGCCCACTGCGGCCGGCCCGGCACAGCCCGGAAAGACTCGGCCCACACGGCACCCGAAGAGCCAACCGAGGCTGAATAGGCCGGGCCAGTCGCAGTTGGTGGGTGTCCATTTGATTGCGTGTATTTCGACATCACAAAAAGGCCGGGCCGGCCGCAGTGGGCGGTGCTAGGCTGGAGTGAACCCGGCCCGGCCTTTTTGGGAAGCCGAAATACACGCAATCAAATGGACACCCACCAACTGCGACCGGGCCCGGCACAGCCCGGAAAGACTCGGCCCACACGGCACCCGAAGAGCCAACCGAGGCTGGATAGGCCGGGCCGGCCGCAGTGGGCGGTGCTAGGCTGGAGTGAACCCGGCCCGGCCTTTTTGTGAAGTCGAAATACACGCAATGAAATGGACACCCGCACACTGCGAGCGGCCCGGCCCGACCTTTTTGTTGAAGTCGAAATACACGCAATCAAATGGGACACCCCGCCCAACTGCAGGCGGCCAGGCCCGACCTTTTTGTGAACTCGAAATACACGCAATCAAATGGACACCCGCCCAACTGCGGGCGGCCCGGTCCGGCCTTTTTGTGAAGTCGGAATACACGCAATCAAATGGACACCCGCACACTGCGGGCGGCCCGGCCCGGCCTTTTTGTGAAGTCGGAATACACGCAATCAAATGGACACCCGCACACTGCGGGCGGCCCGGCCCGGCCTTTTTGTGAAGTCGAAATACACGCAATCAAATGGACACCCGCCCACTGCGGCCGGCCCGGCAGAGCCCGGAAAGACTCGGCCCACACGGCACCCGAAGAGCCAACCGAGGCTGAATAGGCCGGGCCAGTCGCAGTTGGTGGGTGTCCATTTGATTGCGTGTATTTTCGACATCACAAAAAGGCCGGGCCGGCCGCAGTGGGCGGTGCTAGGCTGGAGTGAACCCGGCCCGGCCTTTTTGGGAAGCCGAAATACACGCAATCAAATGGACACCCACCAACTGCGACCGGCCCGGCACAGCCCGGAAAGACTCGGCCCACACGGCACCCGAAGAGCCAACCGAGGCTGGATAGGCCGGGCCGGCCGCAGTGGGCGGTGCTAGGCTGGAGTGAACCCGGCTCGGCCTTTTTGTGAAGTCGAAATACACGCAATCAAATGGACACCCACCAACTGCGACCGGCCCGGTCCAGCCCAGGCCGGACCGGTCGCAGTGGGCGGGTTTTCATTTGATCGTATGCATTTTGACAGAGTATAAAAGTCCGGGCTGGGCTGGACCGGGCCGGTCGCAGTGGACGCCGTGCTCAACACAAATGAAGATATATTGAAGCAACAGTTTCATTATGTTCACATCGATGTGAAATTGACAGGATACAAAGGAAATTTGGAAGTAACTCGCTCTCGTTGCAGTCGCCAAAAATGGCGTTGTAGTAGGTTTGACGAGAGATGGCATTTATATATGCTTGATGTTAAAGTAATTTGAAGAGTGGCTAAATAACCTACGCGACTATATATTGTATTTATAATATTCGCATGTTGAAGAGGTTACCAATTCTTTGAAACATAGTGATGAATATTAAATGTTTCAATTTAAGGTAATCGAAAAACGTGATCATGTGATCAATTATGGTGTACAATTGGATGCCTACAGGATTTATTTTAAATTTATTTGAGATATATAATTAATACAACACTTTTTTAGTAATCTAGGTGTTTATTTACCCTTGCTATACTATTAATGGTTGTTTTCATTTAACTTATTGTCAATAGCCTTATTTGTTTAAATTAATTTGTGCAATGAGTAAAGGTGCAATACATCGTTAGTAATTCAATTGTTAAAAAAGTTTTATAATTTCACACATGTTTTCTAAAGAGAGTAACACTTTTTCTGTGACAAATTTATTTTTTAACACAAAATAAAATTGTAAAAAGGGTTCAACATTTTAATAACCCATGTTTTGGACTTTTTGAGTTTAATCCTTTTTTACAAAATGAATATTAATATATTTTTATTTATTTTAACAGTTATTTTCTTTTTATGAAACTTAATTCACCTAAAACTAACCTAACCCTCAACTGGTTTAGAATAGTATTGGGTTTGATGTTGAAAGTGTAAGTAAAACTTCTTTAACTTAAAAGTAAAAACTGTTTCTTTACTATCCTGTGTTTTTGAGGGTTTGTTTTCAGATTTCAAATAAAAAAATCGAAATCATTTACCTATTTGGATATTAAAATGTATTTGTAACAAACTGTTACAATATAAACATTAAATTAGGCTTTGGTACTTTATCATAATTTTGTATAGGCCTACAACGTTTTTTTTACTATTTTTTGTAATAGTAACATTACACTGAAATTCATTTTAAACTAAATTAAATGCCACATTAAGCATAGTATTGTTTAAATAATTAAATTAACATATTTTATAGGTACGATTACAGTTCAAAGTTTTTGAACACAAGGAAGTTCAATTATAAGTTATAGGTTCTGAAAAAAACCTCATTTAATGTAAATTTTTCAACAACGAATTATAAAATGTTGTTAATAATGTATAAGGACATTAGTAATTTAAACAGAGGCCTTAAATATTTGAGAAATCTTTATTGTTACATGGAAAGTAAACACTATTTCGTGACTTGATTTTGGCTTGTAAAATTGTTAGTTACCGATAAAGAGCCAAAAGTAAACCACGACTATAGCCTTGAATTTTATAATTTTGAGCCTTGAAAACCTTGAAATGTGCTTGAATTTTAGATTTGGTCATTACTGGACACCCTGATCCAGGAGTATTGTATAAGTGTTTAAATCACTCTGTTGACATTATCACACTAATATTTTTACAAAAACAGTTTTCTGGTGTAATTAAGAGTAAAATTAATAGAGATTTGCCAAGCGTAAATATAAGACAGTTTAACTAAACACTTGTAATTTCCTTATGCACAAGGCATTAAACATTTAATTTTTACAGAAAAATTCAAAATCTACTTTTGTTAACATTAGAATATGTGAATAAGCCTTTCGTCACAGCACAGTGGCTTGATGAATTCAACCCAGAAGCTTATTGTGGTAATTTGAAACAGGATGAAGATTAATAAAACTTATTCATGAACTTGAGTCACAGATATTTTCCTCATGCTTCAAGAAAAAGAAGGAAACTTTATATCTTAGCACCCTCTGATCTGATCTGTGATGTTACTTTTTGATGTTAAATTGTGATGTTCAGTTCTCTAATGGTAAGTACAGGATGTCGCTTGAATGAAACATCATACCGTTTACGTTCAGGTCGGTTGTTTGTAAATTGTCTAGCAGTAGAACAATAGAACCTGCAACACTTTGAGAAAGCTCAAACAACATTTTTATTGTTTGATAGATCAATTCCGTTATTTACAATTATATCTGATAGACAGGAAAAATTGAGGAATTCACAACTAGATAAACAATAACGAGGATGGAGGGCAAATAACTGAATGAATACTCGCATGGGATACTGCAGTGTGTCAGATATTTATCCCTGCACTATAAAAATAATCACCCTCAACATTAATAAATAACTTGGGCAAGTGTCAAAGAATGGTACAGTTTCTAAGGCTTGTACCTTTACCTATTATACTTAATGGAAATACTATGAAGGGCAAAGCAATAGTCTATTAATCGTGTAGTTATGTGTGTAACATTAGAATAAGTTTTAATTGCTACTGTTTTAAGTATTATGCCGGATTATAATGTTCCAATTGTTATTGTTAGCTCTGTTACAGACGGTAATCTGCAATGAAAACTCGAGTTGCTACCATATGGGTTACTTTCGGGATGATCCAAAGGAGATGCCAGTTTTTGTCGCCAGTAACGTCCTCAACCCGAAAGATCCCGAAAAAAATGGTGAACTGAAAATTAGAGGTCAAAATCTTTTTGCTGCATTAAAGTAAGTTGCAATATTTGTCTCTCATTTAGATCGATGAAAGCATGTCTTTGAAGTCGTGTATCTTATTAATAGAGTAATTGTTTATAGTTGTTTTTAGTTTCTAGTTTGTAATATGCAGTGTCCAGTAACTAAAAGGCATCTAAAATTTGTAATGTCTTTTAAAAATTTCTCATTTGTTTGATTTTCTTATAATAAAATGAAAAAATGTAACTTTTAAATCGTGATTTAATCTACTATTGTTTATCACAATCAAAAACTTAACCCTTTGCTCTTGAGTTTTTACCTCCCTTACCTCTCAGCATGTATTTATTTTGATATAGTAAATAACAGATGTCTAGCAAACAATTATATGTATACATACACCAATTTTTAGTTATTACAATTTTTAACCTATTTATTGGTCCAAGATATAAAAAAGATACACTAAAGTTTTTTATTTTATCATGATATGATATATCTAAAAAATCTGTCTCTCGAAAATACATTTACAAACAACGGTTGGTGAAATACCTATTCAGACGAAAAATAATCTTGTATAGATTGCTTTGGATTCAGTGCCTTTAAGTTACCACCAAAATCTTCTCTAATGAAACGTTTTTTCCAAGTGGATCAGATAAATCTAGGTCTAAGTAGTCTCTGCTTGTCCATGTTCTCTTCTGCATAACAAAATTGGTTTCAGCAACAATTTTTAAAAACATAATATTTCAACAGTAATAAAGTTGAAAAGTGTCTGAAGTACTCACAGTTTTATTTTGCTGAGGTTCCTTATACCCAACTACTAAAGTATAAGGAAAATGTAGAAAAATCAGGTCCTTTATAAACAGTCAAACCATTGTCAAATCCACCACCACCATTATTTGAGGTTGGGTCTAGGCCTTTATCACTTTCACTATCAGACAAATCTTTCAATGTTGGCAGGACGATTTTGGCATCACTATTGCCTTTTCCGAAAATGCTTTCCTTTATGGCATTGGTGATGAGTAAGGCATATTGAATCAGAACATCATCATGATACAACTTCATGACTTCTTTGAAACGTCTGACCAGATGTGTTTGAACCCTACAGTTCTCTTCAGTACTGTCACAGAAAATTTAGCATTCATAGTTTTGTAACACAAATGTCAGTTCTTGTATCCAAAGTGTGGTGAGTAACAATGTTTACCAAAGTTTTATAAATTTTACAATCATATTACATATAATAGATTTTACAATATATCTAAAAAGAGTCAGTTGTTTTTATATTAGTCCAAAATACCAATGCACACCTATTGGCATTTTTTAATTAATAATTTACTTTTGTATTTTTGTTTTTTTTAACAGCTGCAGTTGACTAAATTTCATACCATTCCTTGATATCGTAACCACAACTTTACTATTAAACCATGATGATTTTAGTAGCTTTAACTAAGTAGATATACTTGATATTTATTTAGGATGTGATTTACTTCAGCTAACTAATATAATTCTGTTCCAGTTCTTATTTTGAAGAGTTAAAGACTGATCCATTTTCACGAATGAAAATACCACAGCTCCAAAAAACTGTGACATCATGGGCCAAAGAGAAAGGTTTCAGCTTAGAAAAAACATCTAAAGCAATGGAAGCTCGGAGTAAGAAGGTAGTGGCGTCAACTTTCCATAAAGCCGGCATTGTCGTCCCGGTGGACAAGAAGAACGATGTGGGCTACAGAGAGTTGGCCGCTAGCAACAGTGAGTAAATACTGTGTCTGCATTACTCCTTCCAATCTCAATTGGACGTAATTTAAAACTAGGTGAAAATAATTCTCATGATCAGTATCCATTACATTTATTTAGTTGTGAGGGTGTTGACATACAAGATAGCCCATAATCACTCAACTTACATTATTGTGTGCAATCTAATAAAATAACAAATAATATTTATTGTAAACAAAATATTTGAGATTTTAAAATGGTGGATAGCAATCTAAGTGAGGAAGTGTGGGCCAAGTTTGGGGAGCGACTGTAGCCTGTGCTCAATTACCAACATTGTAAATAGACAAGAGACAACATTCTTTTATTTACATTCATGGAGAATTGTAACAGCTTCGTTAAACTAATAATAATAATTTATATTAACAAAGTCAAGTTAAATATCAGGTTAAGTTAGTTAAGTTTAGTTTATTTATCTATCAGTTTTGTATTTTTTCTTCAGTTTTTCCAACATAGTTCAACTATGTTCATTCATTCAACTAGTTAGTTTGTACTTAACATTCAAACTAGATTATCTATACTTTTTGATGCCAAAGTAATATCCAACGAAACGGCCCATGCTTGTTGCGATGACAGCGGTGCTGATGCGCCGTGGGTGTCATGCATACGAACGTTGTACGCTTCTAAATGTTGTCTTGGCATCTGTAACTACTACTGGAGATTTTTTGAGGGTATTTTATAATCAGATTTTATTTTGAAATGACAGACATTCGTAAACTGTTAAGTATAACCTATTTAAGCAATTTGTTAACCCTGGAACTGGCTTTAAGCGATTATCGACGCATTAACTACAGTTTCAAAATGTCACTAAGCTATTTTCGACGCATTAACTATGTCGTAATATGATCTTTCACAGCAAGTCTATTTTTACTTTGTTTGAAGTAAAACATTCGTAAATCTAAAGATAAAGATCCAAGGTTTCATATATCAGGTTTTATTATATCATAAAACGTTCTATAGTTACGTTAAATCTTTCATTATAAAATTCAAAACTTGGATGTTCACATTTCCAATTGCCATTTGTTTGCGTAATTTCCAGACACGCTAAAATTACCGTATGTTTGTCAAAATTCCCTATCGTAAGTGTCGTCATTGAAAACAGTGTATTCTTGGCTTTCAGAAACATTTTTTCAATAGCCAGTAGGAAAATAAATGTTTATAAAATAAGCAAAGTTTGTGTTTTGTAAAATCCCAAAATGCCTAATGCGTCGAAAATAGCTTCATTATATTTTATTAATTTTGTTACTTTATCGTTGTCTGGAAATAGTGAAAATCATATCAAAACAATGAAGAAGAATTGCTCTAAGCAACAGTATCGTCAACGAATACTATGAACTAGTATTTTATTTTTGTTCTGTTGCACAATCACCGACTCAGCCAGTAGAGAACAACGCATAGCTTGGTTGCCATGTCGATTTCTCTGTTGTTATTACGCCATTCCCGGTATTAGTGTATTGCTTGCTATTTATTTGGATATTTTACACTACTTTTCGTTATTTAGTGTGTATAAATAAAAGTTTGTTTAGTGTTTTTTTTTTTAATTCGTGAAGTGAAAATTTTAGAGGTTAGGTTAAGTTTTAGTGAATAGGTTGGATTTTTGATTTAAATTTATGCAAAGATATTTATTATAAAAGCATATTCATATATTTTAGACAATAATTTTTTTACTTTTTCTGAAGGTATTAGCGTTTTATTTCTATGACCATCGCTTGTTTTATTTTTTTAACAAAAACATAATAGAGATAAAAATACATTGTTGTACATTTTTGTAAACTTCAATAAATGTACTATCTATACAAATAATTTTTGGATGAAAAGAAAATTGTTAGCTAAAAAAAACGTTAGGCATTTATTTTGCAATTTTGACTTTTGTAAAAATTTAAAAAAAAGATTGGTGCCAAAAAAGAAATATCCTATACAATGTAAACTTCTATAAATATTATATTTTTCTCTTCTACATATATTTATTTCTTAGAAAAAAATATTTGTTCATCCAATAGATTCCAAAATGTCCACAATGGTATACACAATAGTGCTATACAAACTTTTTTTTTCAGATTTTGTAGTTTTTTATTGATATATTATTCAAAAGTACCAATAAACTTCTTTTACCTAAATATTTTTTTGTAATTTGTAATTCAGATATATAAGCAAACTTTTGTATATTTTAGAATTATTCTAAAAAAATTCATACTACCTGAGAGGGTGCTATACATTTGAGAAAAATTTATTCTTTACTAATATTTTTTGGGAAACTACATTTTTTTCTAAAGACATTGATGTTTTTAAAATGTTTTTTATCTTAAAAAATAGATGAGCAGTGATTAAAATACAAAACCCTTACAAAATCACCAAAAAGTGCCTGCTATTTTGGGAAAAATGATGGCCAGTTCCAGGGTTAATGATCTCTATTAAAGATACTAATAGAAAGGAATCCATTTTAATGATGTTTAAACATTGGTGTTTACAAAACAAAGAAGACTACAGATTTAATGTTGTTGGTAGGGTCTAATAAGTTTTTCTTAAAGATGAACTAAAGTTAAAAGTCACTTGTTTTCATGAAAGGAAAAATCACCATACTGTTTTTATTTCTATTTTATATTAAGAGAAGCCTTTTTTTTCTTCTTTTTTTGTATACTTTTACAATAAGTTACAAATTTTATTTTCTAACTAAACCGTTTTCAATCAAACCTCTTCATAAAAATCTGTTTAATATTGGTTAATATTGAGCTATATTAACAACAGTATATTTTATTAGTGTAATTATTGGTTTTGGAGGCTAAAGTATTCGAGAACTTCAGACTTTTTTTATATGTGGTGTTGGAATCTCCGCTGAACACCAATGCTAAATAAGGTCTACAGGACAAATAATATTGCTAAAAAGTCTGAAGAGCCTGTAACATTTCAGCTTAAGCCCTGGTATAATATAGATCGCAGTATTCAGTTTTCTACATAGATTGTCAATACACAGTGTCCAGCTGAGGTCTTTATCTATTATCACTCCTAAGTATTTGGCTCTGTTGCCACCTTTACACTAGGTAAGTGAGATATTTGTTCCTTTTTGCTGCCCATTATGATTTTGCTTAGTCTTAGCTTTGTTTACTACCAGGTTGTTATATTGGCAATACTGCATAGTCATGTTAATTGACTGGATATCTAGTTGTTCTGCAGATTTTTCAGACAGAAGTAAGACTTTTGTCATCAGCCTACATTAAGGTTGTGGCAAATTCTTCTAGATACTTAGGGAGATCGTTAGTAAAAAGTGTGAAAAGAACAGGCCCAAGTACAGATCCCTGTGGAACACCCCTTAGAAACTGGCAAAGGACAGGATCTAATTTATTGGACTTTATTATGTCGACAATATTTATTTTAACCACCACCTGCTTTCTATTGGTCAAGTAGCTCCTAAACTCAGTTGTTAATCATGACCTGTTCACATATGGTGGCCCTCTGCTCCACAGCAGTACCTAAGCAACTGATATTGTATTTCTTTTGTAGGCATGATCAAGAAGATGTTGAAGGGTCTGGTGGATAGCAAGAGTGAGGAGGAGAGGGCTAAATATTGGGAGCAACTGCAACCTGTGATCACTTTTTGCCAACATTGCAAATGATGAGTGTGATTTCGGCACCCAGTCTAGAGCTAGGACAGGACCTGTTTCACATACGGTAGCCCTCTGCTCCACAGCAGTACCTAAGCAACTGATATTGTATTTCTTTTGTAGTGTTCCAAGTTAGTGAAAAATACAGGAGGCCTCGGAAGCGTGCCCCTCCCAAACTCGGAGCAAATCATAAAAAAAAAACAATCACATGCCACTAGTGGGAAGAGACAAAAACGAGACAAGATTTCGAGTACAAGAAATATAATTAGTAGGTGGCAAACATTTCCATGCAAAATACAATTATGCAGCACCACGGTGCACCGCGTAACTTAAAAACTAAATAACAACAATAAATATAATTCCAATAATGACAATAACATAATAAATAAATAATATAATAATAACACAATAAATAGAAATTTGGTCTATAAATAACATATATCAGGTACGGCAGTAGCAAAATTTTAACTGGTAATTTTTATGAACTGAGGGGAGGAAAAAGGTTGTAGAATTTCTAGGCCCACTATTTTTGAAAAGTAATTTTGTTTCAAGTTTGTAGCCGAAATTTAAAAAAAATATATTTAAAGCCAATTTTCGAAGGAGGCGGGGCTTAGTTGCCTCCACGAATCCGAATTAAAGATGAAATCCTCCCCTTCAGGTCATGTAACTAACTAAATAAATACTGGCTAGGTACTGGCCCTCCTCCAGATCTAACATCTGGCAGCGCTCCCTGCACCCCAGTCCTCGCAAGTTCAGTATAAGAAGTAAAAAAACATTTTTTAATCCAACCTTGTTCCAGAAGAAATGAATGGGAGCACTACACTCCGGTTGGATGCCGGTCCAATAGCGCTGGCAGGGCGCGGGCATTCAATTTTTCAGTTGTTCGGGGGGCAGACTCGCCGCACCAGTCCCGCTGACGGCACTCACGGGGACCCTATAGAATCCCAACATAACCAGTAGATATTCAGAACAACTTTACTACAACCCGAGAAATAATAAAAACTTAATTATGTTTGCCACAAAGTATAATAAAATATTTAAATTTAACAATTAAAAAAAAATAACAATCTGTAACTAACAGTACCTTTTAAGTATCAGAAGACTATTTCCCAAAAATACCTCAAGACACCAAGTATTAAAAGATACACTACTTGGTGACAATATTAAATATTACAAACAAAACAAATTTTCAAATATATAAACATTTACTTATAGGCTAGAACAGCCATACTAAATGATTAAGCGTGATAACAATTACTTGTAACTATAATTCGCTGGATTTTTAATCATTCTATTATAATATTATAATAATTTACATTTTGCTATTAAATATTAATTGTAAGGTAGGCCTAATAATAATTATATAAATTACAAATAATAACAATACATTATTTCCCAAATAACAATAATTAAATTCTAATCCGTTCACGCTACTATAAAGGCAATAATTAAATAATAAAATTGAAATCATGAATGTTGCCACCCAAATTTGCACGCAACACAAAAACACGAGGTAACAAAAAATTTGCAAAGTCTGTACCGTCTCGCTTACACTAAATAAAAACAAGGTGTGTACACGGAATAAATAATTTCCGTTCGCCGAACGGATCAGTTAGAAAGCACAAGAGCGAAAGATAAAAAACTAAACTAGCATAGTAAATAAATTAACAAAATTTTAGAACGTACGAAAGACAGGAACGAACACTTTGCGACACGAACACGTACACGAGGAACACAAGTTACAAAATAAATATATATAAATTACTTATAACTAATCTACGATAATATATGTCTGGGTGGGAGAGAAAAACCGCCAACTAAATAAGTTAAGAGAGAGAAAAAGACAATTACCTGCCGAAAGTAGTCGAGTTAGCCAGCCATGTGGAACGGGACGAGCAGTGAACAGACAGAACACAGTAGCTTCTCCGAACGCGTCTGACCGCTCCGAACAGTAGCCGGTGCCGGTGCCGGTGAACAGCTGGTCGGTAAACTAGTCAAGGTCAACCAGCTGACCTCAACCAGGCAGAAAATCAATACTCTGACGGAGTGACTCCCCCACCGACTGACAAGAGTGGCCGAGGTGGGAAAAATAATAGACAAAAATAAATTGTCCAAACTGAGCCCCGGCTCAACCTCCCCCACTAAAAAGGGTGCAACCCCAAATAAAACCTCTCCCCCACTGAAAGAAGAACCAACAAGCTCTGGCACAGGAAACGGGAAGTCGAGAACCCTAACAGGAAACGAAGTCCTGAGCAGGAGGCAGACAAAACACGATCCTCCTGAAATTTTGAGAGGCGCCTCTCTTGGAGAAAGAAGAAAATAGAAAGAGAGTAAAAACAACACCACAGGGAAAACCAGGGGTGATCAGTCCCCGGACACCCCCGCAGCTGCACCAGTATCCAGAGCATGACCAGAGGTATCACCACGGAAGGCCTTCAGATGAGAAACGTGGGCCTTCCGCCACAACCTCCCCGATACGGGATCAACCAACTCAGCAGTAACTGGGGAGAGAAAACGAAGAATCCGGTGAGGACCTGTCCACCGATAGCAAAGTTTGGCTGCCCGTTTATCCACGGCCGAACTGACCGGATGGGCCTTACAAAAGACAAGATCCCCCACCTGGAAGGGGTTAGCAATACGTCCCTTATTGAATTTTCTCCTCACCCTTTCCCTAGACTGTAGGAGCTTAACCCTGACTGCCTCCCAAGTTTCACTCACATTGGGAGTACCAGGCACTGGTAGAAGACTATCCAGACTCCAGAGATTAGACAAGGGATCAGAAGGAGGACGACTAAACATGACCTGGAAAGGCGTGGAATCATGACTTTCGTGAAGAGCAGAATTGAAGGCTAACTGAAGCCAGCTCAGGTTTTCATCCCAGGTAGTTTGTTTCTCAGCGTGATAAGCGATGAGGGCGGCTCTGAGATTGCGGTTGAACCGCTCAGCATGAGAAGGCTGGGGGTAGTAAGGAGATGTCGTAACATGTTTGATTCCATGCCCAAAACAGAAGCGATGAAACTCCCTCGACACGAATTGTGTGCCGTTGTCTGAGACGAAGGTGGCGGGCACTCCAAAATTCTGTAGAAGGCGGGACTTGAGTGCCTTGACGGTGAGCGACGCCGTGGCACTCCTAAGAGGAATCAACCAGCAAAACTTAGAGAAAGCATCCACAGCGACAAGCAGGGAGGTGTTCCCTGACTTGCTACGGGGAAAGGGTCCCACATAGTCAATGAACACTTTCTCAAGAGGCCGCTCCGCCACCTCGGAGGAAAGAAAACCTAATTTGGTATTTTGTGCAGGTTTACTGACCGAGCAAAGATGACAAGCTCGTACTCTACCAGCAATGTCTCTGTCCCATACTCTTCCAGATAAACTTATCTCTGATTTTAGCGATGGTCTTGTGAATCCCTAAATGACCGCCCACGGGAGAAACATGAAAATAGGAAAAGACCATCGGTATGAGGGCACTCGGCAGAACAATCTTGGGACCACCTCCGCGTCGGGCACGACAGCAGAGGACACCCTTGGACAAGAAGTAAGGAGAGTGGGCTTCTCCCTCCTGGAGCTCACCAATGAATGTTTGACAACTCGGGGTCTTGAAGTTGGTGAGAGCCAAAACTCTCAAAGGCAGCAGGGAAATCCAACATCACAGTCCCACACAACGGTGCTTGAGAATCAACAGGATCGCTGGGTAGATGATACATTCTAGAAAGAGCATCGGCGACGACGTTTTGGGTGCCGCGAATGTGCTGCACCCTGAATTTAAAGGCCGCAATTTTGACAACCCAGCGACCAATCTTCCCGAGTTGTCGAGGATGGGCCAATAGCCAGGAAAGAGCCTGATTGTCAGTTTCCAGCAGAAAATTCGGAATGCTCTAGGAACCTCCGAAACTTATCCATGCCGAAAAACGACCGCCAAACACTCCAGCTCATAAATAGAAGATTTCTTTTCCTGAAGGGTCAAAGTCCTAGATGCAAAAGCTATAGGTTGCCGAGCACCGTCGAATTCTTGAGAAAGCACAGCTCCTACAGCACAGGATGAGGAGTCAGTCTGCAAGATGAAGGGCCTACTAAAGTCCGGTATTCGCAGCACAGGAGGTTGGATAATTGCCTCCTTAAGCAGTTGAAAAGCACGTTCTTGATCTTCACCCCAAACGAAACTTTGCGTCTTTCCTTCTTAAGGCGTTCAGAGGGGCGGCCACCTCGGCAAAGTCAGGAATAAACCTACGGTAGAAATTAACCATGCCTATGAATCTGGCAACACCCTTGGCATCCTTCGGAGGAGGGAAATCCCGAATGCCTTGGGTCCTGGCAGGGTCTATAGATACACCCCTAGACGACACGAGGTGACCGAGAAACGATATTTCAGACTTGGCGTAAGACACCTTCTCCGGATTGACTGTAAGGCCAGCCCTACCCAACCTAACCAAGACCTCCTCAAGATGTTTAACGTGTTCCGTGAAAGACTCACTGTAGACCAGAAGGTCATCAAGATAATTAAAGACATACCTGAACTTCACATCGTGGAAGATGGAGTCGAGCAACCTAGTTAACGTTTGGGCCCCACAGCTAGCCCCATAGGCACAGATCGGTACTTGATACAAATTCCACGGAACACAGAAGGCCGTGAGAGGACGTGATTCCTTCTTCAACGGAATCTGATGATATGCTTGGTTCAAATCAAATATAGTGAAAAATTTGGCCTTACCGAACCAATCAAAAAGCAGAATGGAGATCGGGGAGAGGCACTGAGTCTATTTCAATTTTGGCATTAAGTTTTCTTAGGTCAACCACCATACGATGTTTTCCATTAGGCTTTGGAACCAAGAACGCTGGACTGGCATACGATGAGTTTGAGGGCTCAATAACTCCTTGATCCAAGAGATCCTTGATGATACCACGCATAACCTCCATCTTTGGAGGAGCCAACTTGTATGGGTGGGAGCGTACTGGCTGAGTGGTCAGTCAGACGAATTTCATATTCAATGAGATGGGTAGAACCGAGCTTGGGTGTGAGGACCTCCGGAAATCTTGAGCAAAGCTCACGGAGAACCCCAGCTTGCTCCTCATCCAAGTGACCGAACGGGTCCCCAGGGGCAGAACCTTCCTCACACTCCACCTCCACAACCTGCGGCGTCGATTTTCATTTATCAGAAAAGGGGACTGACACTCGCCGATTGAATTTGAAATAAGACTGGCCCGCCTGAAGATCCAGCACCAAACCAGTCTTTTGAATAAAATCCGCCCCCAAAATACAATCCATACTCAGGTCCTGGGCCACAAGGAAGCTCCACACCCATGAAAAAATATTCAACCTTAAAACTTGATTGAAGCCTTCTTCGAAATTGGAAGAGGGGAATTAGAAGCAGTCCAGCAAGTTAAAGAAGACTCCTCGGTGTGCTTCACCAAACCTAACCTTGAAATGGCTTCAAAAAGACGGGAAGAGATGAGGCTACAGGCTGACCCGGAATCAACTAGGGCCTTATTGCACTGAGTCTCCCACTAAGATATTGATATAAGGGCACACCGAAGATGCTGTCCTAAGCCGTAGGTTTCCCTTTTCTGCTAGGCTCATAGTGTCCAAACTATTAATCAAATTTTTCGCACAGGTACTATTTTTTTGAAATTTTTTCTTAGACCTCGGGGGAACTTCAGAGAAAACCCCCCTTTGATCTAGTTTTTTGGACCAGTGCGATATCTCCTAGGACACTCCCGACGAGTATGACCTCGTTCACCACAGGCATAGCAGATGGGTGGATGAAGCCCACCAGAGTGATGTGGCCCATCCACGGGATTCTGTACGGCCGTGACAGCCCTGGAGGGCTGGATTGGAACGATGATTGTTCCTCTCCCGCCCTCTGCCGGTCAGCAAAACTGCACGCTGCGCGAAGCAATGCACAGACGGTCCAGTTCAGAAAAGGTGGAAGGGCGACCAGCAAAAACTAGACGGGACCTCTCTTCAGGATTGAGACCCTCAAGAATGATGGTGACCACAGTACTTTCGGGGATATTGAGCCTTAACACCCTATCAGTGTCCCTCACCTCGGCCACAAACTTAGCCAAACTCTCTCCGTTGCCCTGAGGCCTAAAGAATTTCTCCACACGGAGACGTTCCCTCAACTGACCAGGAACAAAGAAATCCAATGCCTCCCTATGAAAATCATCCAGGGTACCACCCCTCTGGAGAACTCGAACCAGACAGTCACCCAAAGGTGGCCTACAAAACGGAGAGATGACATGCAGGAAGCTCGCTCCCTGAAGACCAGGCAAGTGATGCAGTCGCAGGATCTCAGAAAGAAACCGCAGCAAGGCTTCAGTATCTAGACCATCCACCGTTGGTAGTCGCTGCAGCAACGGGGTAAGTGGGTTCGGAAGCTTGTGATACTGAACAAAGGATCCCGTCACCACAGTCCCCAGTCCCCCAGATCCAGCAGGCATTTGGGTCACAGGCCCCCGGGCCCCGTCCACACCAGACACCCCCGACGCCACGCCCACATCAAAATCAGCAACAACTGACCCAGGGATCCGGCATTCACCCTTAACAGCCGCAGCAGAGTCAATCGCAGACAAAGTTTTTTCAGGAGCCTTTGCCCCCTCGTCCCTCTCGAGTACAGTCAGCAGGCCGTCAACCAAGGTGACGCGTTCCTCCAACCACTCCTTATCACCAGAACTGGTAAGCTTGGCTCTAAGTAGCGACAGCCTCATATGTAGATGGGTAAGCCGGGGACAAATACCTAGCCCTCTCTCGGCCAGTAGGCGGCGACTCCAACCAGTCCTCCTGACTATTCTCAAACGTCTCCAACTTAGCCTCCAAAATAGGCCTCTGCTTCTGGAACGTCAAATCTCTAGGCCAGGTCGTGTCCAGTTCCATATTATCACGCAGTTGCTTCCGCATGGACTCGCAGTCGGAACCCGGAGTAAGCCCACGAGCCAACAACTCAAAATGGAGATCCTCCTTCAACAAGTATTCAGGCACCAGAGAGACAGGCATGATAAATAAATAGAAGACACAGACTAACGCAATACAGCAAAGCAATACACTGACTCGAAGTCAACAACTAACAAATCAAAATTAGTAAGGCGACAAGTGAATAACTTAGTGAGACAACACTCTCAGCAGGGTCCCCAGAATTCCTGCCGTCCACGAAACACGGCAGCGAAACCAAAATACCGCAACAAAACACTACGCCGTACCAGAACAAAACCAGAAAAAAAAAACAACGATGACAATGTATAACAAAAACACACAAGTAACAATAATCAGGAAATAAATAGGTTCACACACTTCCTGTCGATCGGCGGAAAATAGCACAGCGAGACGGCACAGGCGCAGGAAGTCAACTAACAACTTCAACTCATGCCTCTCACCACCAGTGGCAAAAACAAACCCTGGGCCCGCAGAGGGTAAAAACACGTAACCACGCTCTGCTACCATTTTGTTCCAAGTTAGTGAAAAATACAGGAGGCCTCGGAAGCGTGCCCCTCCCAAACTCGGAGCAAATCATAAAAAAAAAACAATCACATGCCACTAGTGGGAAGAGACAAAAACGAGACAAGATTTCGAGTACAAGAAATATAATTAGTAGGTGGCAAACATTTCCATGCAAAATACAATTATGCAGCACCACGGTGCACCGCGTAACTTAAAAACTAAATAACAACAATAAATATAATTCCAATAATGACAATAACATAATAAATAAATAATATAATAATAACACAATAAATAGAAATTTGGTCTATAAATAACATATATCAGGTACGGCAGTAGCAAAATTTTAACTGGTAATTTTTATGAACTGAGGGGAGGAAAAAGGTTGTAGAATTTCTAGGCCCACTATTTTTGATAAGTAATTTTGTTTCAAGTTTGTAGCCGAAATTTAAAAAAAATATATTTAAAGCCAATTTTCGAAGGAGGCGGGGGCTTAGTTGCCTCCACGAATCCGAATTAAAGATGAAATCCTCCCCTTCAGGTCATGTAACTAACTAAATAAATACTGGCTAGGTACTGGCCCTCCTCCAGATCTAACATCTGGCAGCGCTCCCTGCACCCCAGTCCTCGCAAGTTCAGTATAAGAAGTAAAAAAACATTTTTAATCCAACCTTGTTCCAGAAGAAATGAATGGGAGCACTACACTCCGGTTGGATGCCAGTCCAATAGCGCTGGCAGGGCGCGGGCATTCAATTTTTTCAGTTGTTCGGGCAGACTCGCCGCACCAGTCCCGCTGACGGCACTCACGGGGACCCTATAGAATCCCAACATAACCAGTAGATATTCAGAACAACTTTACTACAACCCGAGAAATAATAAAAACTTAATTATGTTTGCCACAAAGTATAATAAAATATTTAAATTTAACAATTAAAAAAAAAATAACAATCTGTAACTAACAGTACCTTTTAAGTATCAGAAGACTATTTCCCAAAAATACCTCAAGACACCAAGTATTAAAAGATACACTACTTGGTGACAATATTAAATATTACAAACAAAACAAATTTTCAAATATATAAACATTTACTTATAGGCTAGAACAGCCATACTAAATGATTAAGCGTGATAACAATTACTTGTAACTATAATTCGCTGGATTTTAATCATTCTATTATAATATTATAATAATTTACATTTTGCTATTAAATATTAATTGTAAGGTAGGCCTAATAATAATTATATAAATTACAAATAATAACAATACATTATTTCCCAAATAACAATAATTAAATTCTAATCCGTTCACGCTACTATAAAGGCAATAATTAAATAATAAAATTGAAATCATGAATGTTGCCACCCAAATTTGCACGCAACACAAAACACGAGGTAACAAAAATTTACAAAGTCTGTACCGTCTCGCTTACACTAAATAAAAACAAGGTGTGTAACACGGAATAAATAATTTCCGTTCGCCGAACGGATCAGTTAGAAAGCACAAGAGCGAAAGATAAAAAACTAAACTAGCATAGTAAATAAATTAACAAAATTTTAGAACGTACGAAAGACAGGAACGAACACTTTGCGACACGAACACGTACACGAGGAACACAAGTTACAAAATAAATATATATAAATTACTTATAACTAATCTACGATAATATATGTCTGGGTGGGAGAGAAAAACCGCCAACTAAATAAGTTAAGAGAGAGAAAAAGACAATTACCTGCCGAAAGTAGTCGAGTTAGCCAGCCATGTGGAACGGGACGAGCAGTGAACAGACAGAACACAGTAGCTTCTCCGAACGCGTCTGACCGCTCCGAACAGTAGCCGGTGCCGGTGCCGGTGAACAGCTGGTCGGTAAACTAGTCAAGGTCAACCAGCTGACCTCAACCAGGCAGAAAATCAATACTCTGACGGAGTGACTCCCCCACCGACTGACAAGAGTGGCCGAGGTGGGAAAAATAATAGACAAAAATAAATTGTCCAAACTGAGCCCCGGCTCAGTAGGCATGATCAAGAAGATGTTGAAGGGTCTGGTGGATAGCAAGAGTGAGGAGGAGAGGGCTAAATATTGGGAGCAACTGCAACCTGTGATCACTTTTGCCAACATTGCAAATGATGAGTGTGATTTTGGCACCAGTCTAGAGCTAGGACAGGACCTGTTCACATACGGTAGCCCTCTGCTCCACCGCAGTACCTAAGCAACTGATATTGTATTTCTTTTGTAGGCATGATCAAGAAGATGTTGAAGGGTCTGGTGGATAGCAAGAGTGAGGAGGAGAGGGCTAAATATTGGGAGCAACTGCAACCTGTGATCACTTTTGCCAACATTGCAAATGATGAGTGTGATTTTGGCACCAGTCTAGAGCTAGGACAGGACCTGTTCACATACGGTAGCCCTCTGCTCCACCGCAGTGCCAAGCAACTGCTCACCACAGCCTACACCCTGCTGGGCCGCAATGAGTTTGCCACCATTATTGAGGTTGGTACTATACGTTATTAACTAACTTACTTGAGATAGTGAATTTGTGTTGGCGACAATTGTGTGATCAGTTTGAAATGGCAAAATATTGTGGTATAAAAGTTTGACTACAGTTTCTGATGCTGACGGAGAGTCATCAAGAAATAAAGGTCAGTACAAAAATTTAAAAAAAAAAATCTATTTCTCTGCTCCTACATGTAACAGGTCAAAATACATTGGCATGATTAGTTAAGAAACTAGAATACTGAAAATTAAATTACACCCTCCACTGCAAAAAACTGTTACTTTTTAATTCCTGCAAAAAACTAATGTGACATAACTCAGTTTTGACTGAACAAGAACATTTAACCTATGCTAAGATTAAATGTGGAAACTTGCAGTATTAATTTCCTTTGTATAGCAATTTCATATTTGTATTTGTCTTTCAAACACACCAATGTAAATAATGTCTTTCATGTACTGTAACTATGTGGTACCAAAAACACTATGAACTACACTTTACAAAAGAAAGACTGGGTTAATCTTTTCTTTTTTTTTTTTTGCTTAAATTCAAGAGGACACTAAATTTTGTGCATTTTAGACACTTTATTGCAGAATCACTATTTATAGAAGAAAACCTTGGCGGACAAGAATGTAAATAATTTTGAACAGTTAATTTTAAGGTAGGTCTATTTATAAATATAGAAGTAATTGTTTAAAAAAATTATTTAAAAAACTCCTGAGCTGCTGGTTAAGTCTACGTCTTTTAAGTTCTCATGAAATTAATTTTGATCCAGTGCTTCCCTTATCCTATTGGCAGATATTAGTGCCTCAGGTTGGTAGTTAAAGTTTGAAGGTGTTCAATGTTCATTACTTATTCAACAATCAGCTTGTAGATTAGTTCGAAAGCCCTGTAGTTGTTCTGTTCATCTTTCTGTGTCATTTACCCAAAGACACTAGTTAAATGACAAGCAAGATAAACAAAAGACCGCTGATTCGACAGGTTAGCTGAACTACGTATGCTACACGTTTGTTGCTGTGATTTCACCAGCTGATTGATTTTTTGTATCAAGAAGGATAACCCAAAGATGATACTCAGGAAAATGTCCAGAAATTTATGTTTATTTTGATATTTCTTGTTTATAAATGCACTTAGAGTACATTCAGAAATTGACTTTTAACATTAGATGGTTAAACCACTCCATGTATGAAATACAGTAAATTTAAAAAGTGATTGTAAATATTAAAACAGTATACACGTTGTAATAAACTAAATACATAGGAGAGTACCATCGTGGCATCTAATAACTTCATGAAAAAATAGTAGAGGTGAGAACAACAAAATGATTTTCTAATGCCACATAGTCATTCTTCAAGGTGCATATTACTGTTTATTTGTTTTCTAACCTAATAGAAAGTATCTAAAGTAATTATTAAATCTTTTGTTGTAAAAACCTATAATATTTCTTCAAAATAAATTAATTCTTAGAGCACAGGATTACGCTGTTCTTGAATTCTCTGTGGCTCATTGGTCTGTTGTTGTACTGATCTTGTTTGAATTTGTACAAAAATAATAGCTAACCACTTTCCAAAAGCAGAAAACTTTTTTCCTACACCACATTTTAGTCTGCCATATAAATTGATGAGACAAAATAAAATGATATTACATATCAACTGCGCCCATCTGTGCAGTATAATCCAGAACTCATTTGTGAATTTGAAATACATTAGACTATAGGGATCTGCCTGTTGCGGTTCTAAAATGTCTAATGTTAATCTTATAATAGTTTTATTGTTTAGTTTAAAACAGGTAATTACAAAACACAAATATAGCTCAGACAGGTATTCTCAATCCACCAGCCAACATAGTATCAGCTGATTGATTAGAACTTTCACTAATCAACTTGCTACCTTTATTCTTCATGATGTTTTACACTCATTTGTAATTTTTTATGCAACATTTCGAAGAAGTACTGACCAACTCCATGAACTGATTTATTCCACCAAACAATATCTAGAAATATTACAAGGTTACACAATACTTGAGAATTAACCGACCACTGTTTCAAGTAGTGTGGCGGTGATAACAGAATGAAAAAATTATTATAAGCTACAGTCCAGAGTTCAAAGTGACGTCTGTCAGACACAGCTGACCAACTTAACACTGCACAATACATATTATACAAATGAAATTAATTCACTAAAGCATTTACAGTTTATTTTTATTACACATTTACTAATACTACACAATTTGAGAAAAGGAAAAAAGAACTGTCAGTAAGACACCAGTATTTATATAAACATTGATATATAACACAATTCTAGAATCACAAACATCTCTTAGAATATGTACTATCCGTAAAATATCAGTTACATATATAAACTCTAAATCACGAACACTTAAGGGACAGGTTGATGCCACGTACGCAGGTCATTGTTCTTGACCTTGACCGACTGTGTGTTTGCCACCTTAATTCCCAATCTTAATAACTATCTTAAAGTAGAGAAAAACATGTTCTACAATATTTGCAGTAAATTCAATAGAACCATAACAACCATAGCATGCCCTGGATGGGCGCCTCCGGTTGGTCAGAAAGTACCATAAGGTTAAATGGCAACTGATATTACTGATGTTTTTCTGTTTTAATTACATGTACATATTTTGTTCTAGGTTCATTTGGATGACAGAAGAAAAGGAGGAAACTTAAGTATCCTTTGATGGTTTCAATTTTAGGATTATGTATTTTTGTTATATTAAAAAATTATCTGTTTTTGATGACAGTCTACCTTTGCTGTTATTTACTGTTGAAACCTAAAAACTCAATTGATTTAAATGAGACAAATGTATCAGCCGGATAGTACAGTATCAGTTGTTTGATTATATCATGTATGTATGTATTGATGCAATTGAAATTATGATGCACGTAGGTTTAACTTGTCGAGTAAGACTAAGTTGCTACATACTAAATGTTTTTGTGTATTATTTGAAAAATCAACCAAACTTTTTAATTTAACTTCTTTAATACAGAATATGCATAATGTTCCTTCAGTAAGCTTTGTGTGGCTGTTTAATCAGAAAAATGTTTGTTTGTTGCTTACATGCAATCCAATTCAGTTCCGAGTCCAAACTTGATTTTAATATCAGAGCATTGATTGGTTTGATAACTTTTTACTAAGTACTTGAATCTGTATCAGTCATTTGGTATACAATTACAAAGATAACTGCTATTCACACTTCTAAGTACTTAGTACTTGAATCTGTATCAGTCATTTGGTATACAATTACAAAGATAACTCCATTCACACTTCTAAGTACTTAGTACTTGAATCTGTATCAGTCATTTGGTATACAATTACAAAGATAACTGCTATTCACACTTCTAAGTACTTAGTACTTGAATCTGTATCAGTCATTTGGTATACAATTACAAAGATAACTGCTATTCACACTTCTAAGTACTTAGTACTTGAATCTGTATCAGTCATTTGGTATACAATTACAAAGATAACTGCTATTCACACTTCTAAGTACTTAGTACTTGAATCTGTATCAGTCATTTTGTATACAATTACAAAGATAACTGCTATTCACACTTCTAAGTACTTAGTACTTGAATCTGTATCAGTCATTTGGTATACAATTACAAAGATAACTGCTATTCACACTTCTAAGTACTTAGTACTTGAATCTGTATCAGTCATTTGGTATACAATTACAAAGATAACTGCTATTCACACTTCTAAGTACTTAGTACTTGAATCTGTATCAGTCATTTTGTATACAATTACAAAGATAACTGCTATTCACACTTCTAAGTACTTAGTACTTGAATCTGTATCAGTCATTTGGTATACAATTACAAAGATAACTGCTATTCACACTTCTAAGTACTTAGTACTTGAATCTGTATCAGTCATTTGGTATACAATTACAAAGATAACTGCTATTCACACTTCTAAGTACTTAGTACTTGAATCTGTATCAGTCATTTGGTATACAATTACAAAGATAACTGCTATTCACACTTCTAAGTACTTAGTACTTGAATCTGTATCAGTCATTTGGTATACAATTACAAAGATAACTGCTATTCACACATCTAAGTACTTAGTACTTGAAACAAATCTTCTATCCTTTTAAGATGTCTCTTTTTGAAATTGGTTTTAAATAATTTTATTTAATTATTTTTAATATTTCTTCTAAATTATAATTTGTTTTGCTCCTGTGTAGTTGGAAGTCCAGTTATCAAATATTTGTTCTACTTGATGCTGGTCCTGTATCATGGTTGAGAATTACTATTTTGTATTTTCTAAAGTCTTGGGAGGGATTATCCCTTGTAGCATAATTATTTTTATACTGTGTTTTAAACGTTATTTTATTATTCTGATGTAAGTTTTTCAACCAGTATGTGAGACTGTGTAATTTACAATGTAAAGTAAAGGATATGTTGAAAACTTTTGTATACAAAATAAAAATTTTAAACATGTTAATCTTGTTTTATTTGACATGCATTCTCATCTACAAAATTTAAGAAAAAGGGTCAAACAGTTAACTTTTGAGATAAACCAAGTGAGTGGATATATGTTTTATTGTGAAGTTTATGGTAACTATACGACTAGGACTACATATATCAGGGTATTGAGAGGACCTGAAGGTTAAGATCACAGGGAGTTCAGTAAACAAGTACTCCACCCATGGATTTGGGCCTTATAATCCATTGGTCAACCCTATGGCAATATACGGCAGTAAGCATAAGTTTTGGAAATCGGTTATTATGTGCGTGTTTTCGATGTTTCGGTTTAAAATCAAATATCAATCGATGGCAGAATAATGACGCTCTTTGTATGGTTAGAAGAAACGTCTTGTGAAAGCAACTGTTTTTACCTGTGACCAGCTGACTGGGCCGACTGTCTTATTAGTTTTCTGTTGTTGTTGTGTTTTCGTGTCAGTCTAATTGATTTATTTTTAGTTTATATTGTGTTTAATATCTATAATAGTACTGTTTAAGGTGTCTTTATTTGGCTATACCTTATAGCACGAGTAAATGACAACGCTACAACAGTAGGCGGTTGTCATGTGTACAGAGGCCATTGATAACCTCTTGTGATTTATGGCCCTAAAAGAAATATGATTGATAAAGTCACACTTAATTTTAGGAACAAATTGAGTGATAGCTGAATTGGAACTGGCATCCCTATCAGGCTTTTTCAAGGTTAAATGTTTTGTGACTAAAATAACTGTAACAATAATAAGCAAGTGTATAGGTTGAATTTCAGTGTTGTAAAGAAATTGTACAAAAATGTTGAAAATACAGTACAGTGTTAGTAGATTTTGCGCTAAAGTTCAAAATTTGCTAAAAAGTAAAGTTTTTTTTAAAGTAAAAGCGCTAAAACTATATATATTATTACTAAGTTTAAAATTGTGTTTTCTTTTATTTGAATTAAAATTTAAATAAACCTTTCTCGCATATATGATGAGATAATGCAAAGTTATAAAAAATTCAACAAATTCTTATCAAGAGTATTTAAACACCTACATCTTTTGAAAGTAATAAAATGTTAATGAACATAATTTATTATTATTATTTGGAATATTCTTAAAACAATTATATGTAATAAGCTATATATAGAATGAATTTCCAGTGTTGTAAAGCCATTATACAAAAGTCTGAAAATACACTCTTAGTTATAATAATAAGTAATGAGGACTCTCTTCGAAGAGGAGAACTAGATTTATCATATAAAAAAAATCATTCTTATAAAACAAGGTCTAATCTCAAGGGAACACGATTTGCTTCTCCAAAAGAGACGCTTCTAATCCTAAAAGAAGAGTAGTCATGTTACTGAAGACACGTATTGACATCACAAAGTTCTCCACTGCATAGCAGAAGGTCCCCTTTCAGAAGATATAGTTTGTCTTCTGAAGAAAATAAATCTTTTCTTCAACAGTCTTAAGAAAAAGATCCCCATATAATGTATAATTCTCATTGTGAAGAAGACTGTAATCATCTTCAATGTAAGTATTCTCAATTTAAGAATTTAAAGGGTTGTTTTATCTTTGAAAAAGGTGATTTTCATCTGTGAAGAATACGGTTTTACCCAGAAGGAAAGAGTTCTTTTCTCCAGGAAAATTTTTTGTATAGCTGTTGAAGAGGATTCACATTTCACCACCAAAATTAATAGTGATAGATGGTTTTTTCTCCGAATTCAAAGAACTGGATCCTCAATTTTGAAAGATGGAATTATCATCTGTAAAAAAACATGAAAGAGAAAAATTTTAATTCTAAAGAAGACACTATTTGAGATTTAAAATAGGAGAACTTTAATCTTAAGGAAGAAGGTTGTCATCTCTGATAAATATGATGTGAGGGTTTTTATCATTAAACATGAGTACTAGTCGTCCTAGGTATGACGTTAAACTGCCTATTCTCCCACCCCACTCCTTATCCAAATCCAGACCCCACCCCACTCCTGACTATTCCGCTTCGTCACACGTTGAGAATGTCCCAGCCCTAATTGGGAAGTGCCTTTCTGATAGTTTTCTGAGGCCGATCTGTTAGTGACAATACTAATCTACGACCAGCCACATCAGTCCTTGGCCAGAAAGTGTGGAGTAAGCGAGATGTTGTATTTTCTGCTGCTACGTGCAAGTCAGAGTTATGTGCATATTCTAGTTCTGTGTCTCTGTTAAACAAGCCAAAAGCAGGGAACTGGGGTAGGATCCGTTTGTCTTGAGGGCACGCCTGTTCCTGGTGTTTCGGCCTGCACATCTACACACGATACACTGGTAAACACTTTATGGTAACCCCCACAAACCTTTGGCACTGAATTGGAGATTGCGAAGGAAATCGAAGCGATGATAAAGAAGCAAATCGAAAAATCACTCAGCTATTTCTAATATGTAAGTCAAGAGAAGAAGGTAAACCTCTTTTCAAGGCAAGTCCCTTCCTTACTCTTACTCCCATGGCCATGGATACCCTAGGTGGTATTTGGCCTCGCCAACCAGCTGCCTCCATCTCTCCCTGTCTTCACAATCCCCCTGACCCACTCTCAATTTCCGCAAGTCCTTCTCCACCTGGTCCTTCCAGCGATTTTTGGGCCTACCTCGAGGTCTTCCAACTGGATTGTGTTTCCAAACCTCTTTAATCAATTTATCATCCTCCCTCCTCATCACATGGCCTGCCCACCGAAGTCTCTTGCTCTTTGCTTCTCCTACAACGTCTGGAGATTGAAACATCTCTCTGATTTCTTGGTTGTGCCTGATTCTCCATCCATCTCCATCTCTAATAGGTCCGAAAATTTTCCTCAAAATTTTATTCTTGAATGTAACCAATCTCTTTTCTGCCTGTTTATCTATAATCCATGTCTCTGCTCCATAGAGAAGAACTGGTCTTATAACAGTCTTATATATTCTTAATTTTGTTTTGTAAGACAGTAATTTTGATTTTAAAATATTATGTAATGCGTACATGCTTCTATTTGCCAAATTTATTCTATTTTGGATTTCTATTAGTTCATTACTCTTTGAATTAACTATTGCTCCGAGGTATTTGAATCTTTCAACCTGTTCGAATTTATGGTTCAGTGTTTCCAAATCTTCTCTACCATTATTTCCTCGCCTAAAATAAATCAACTTTGTCTTAGCATCGTTAATTTCTAGTCCTATTGACCGGGTTTTGTCTATTAATATTCCTGTCATCTCCATCAGTTCATCTCTGTTATTGGAAACTAACACCACGTCATCCGCAAATGCCAGTGCTCCTATCTCCAATGCTTATACCTAGTTTCCTATTTCTTTCAACGCTTCTTCCAGGGCTAAATTGAACAGTAATTTGAGAGAGGCTGTCTCCCTGTTTTTACCTCAAACTCGGGTGAATATTCATTTTCCACTTTAACTTTGCATTTGAAATTTTCTAAGCTAAGTTTTGCCATTTTCGTTAGTTTTGTAGGTATTCCATACTGCTCCATTTTTTCCCATAGTTTATTTCGATTGATACTGTCATAAGCTTTCTGAAAGTCCATACAATGCTCTATCAAATTCCCAGTGCTTGGCTATTGATTCTTTTAGAACAAATATTTGATCGATGGTCGATCTTCCTTTTTGAAATCCTGCCTGGTGATCTTCAATGATTTCTTCTGTGTACAATTCTAATCTTTTCTGTATTATTTTTGACAGTATCTTGTATGAAGTATTCAACAATGAAATTCCCCTGTAATTATTTGGCTCTTGTTTGTCCCCCTTTTTGTGTAAAGGCACAATTATGGCTTCCTCCCAGTCCAAAGGCATCTCTTCTTTTTTCCCATATGTCTTCTATAAGCTTGTGCAGTTGAGACGCAAGTTCGATACCTCCAGCCTTTAACATTTCGGAAGTTATTCCATCGCTTCCTGGTGCCTTGTGGTTCTTAAGTCCTCTAATTACTTCCCGGATCTCTTCTAATGTGGGTTTTTTTACTTCAGGTTGTACATTCTGATACACTGGTACGTCCATATTAATATTATTCTTAACTTCCCCATTAAGTAAAGCTTCAAAATAATCCTTCCACACATTGAGAACTTCATTTCTTTCTGTCGTGATCGTTCCATTTATTTTGACGCCATATGAGCTTGGTGTGTATCCCTCCTTGAAAGTTTTAATTGATTTGTAAAAGTCTCTTGGGTTGGTGACATAATTTGTCTCAACTCTTTCTAATAAATTGTTAATATAGTTCCTCTTCTTTTTTCTTAACATTGGTGGTTTCTTTCCTTATCTTATCAAACAACATTCTATTTTCCTCGGTTTGTCTTTCTAACCATATCCTTTTACTGGTGCATCTTTCTTCAACTTTAACGCTACATTCTTCATCAAACCAAGGTTTTTTCCTTACTTTCCTTTTCTTTCCACACACTTCTTTAGCTGTTTCCTGTACTGCCTGTTTTAGAGTCTCCCATCTTTGATTTAAATTGGTTTCTAATTCGTTACCCTGTGTACTTTCCTCCAACATTTTGAATCTGTTTGTAAGTTTCAATTTGAATTCTTCCGCTCCTCCTTTTTTAGTTTTCAATATTTCCACCGCTTGTCTTTCACAAGCTCTTTCCACTTTACTTTTTACCTCCGCTATTCGTTGTCTAACTCTTACTAAAACTAAATAGTGATCTGTGCCGCACTCTGCTGCTCTTCGACTATGAACATCTAAAATACTACTCTTCTGTCTTTGGTCTATCATTACATGATCTATTTGGTTTTTGACTATTCCATTTGGAGAAACCCAGGTTTGTTTATGAATATTTTTATGTGGAAAAGCTGTGCTCATTACTTTAGAATTTATAGTTTCACAGAAACTAAGGAGTCTTACTCCATTATCATTGGTTTTTCTCATGTAAGCTATGCTTACCTGCCACTTCCTTCCATGTATCTTCTTTTCCTATTTTTGAGTTTGCATCTCCTAAAATTATTTTTTAAATCATAATTTGGTAACTTTGTAACTAGCTCTTCCAGAGTATCATAAAATATATCTTTAACTTCTTCTTCTGCTTCTTCTGTTGGTGCGTATATACTACATAATGACATGTTCCTAAATCTACCTTAATCCTAATATTGCACATCCTTTCGTCAAATGAACTAAACTCCATTACTGCTGGACTCCACTTCTTCTTAACAGCAAAACCAACTCCACCATAGTATCTTCCTCCATTATTGCCGCTATAATATATGACATATCCTTTTGTGTTTATTTTACCAGCTAGGGGCCATCTTGTTTCTTGAAGAAGGGCTACTATGTCCATTTGATTTTTCTCTAGCTCATCTGACAAAAATGTCTACTGCTCCTGGCACTGCCAGGCTTTCTAACATTCCATGTACCTATTCTCAAATCCTTCTGACAAATCCGAGTCGAAATCCTTTTGTTCCTGTCCTGGTCCGAGGCTGCTTGTTGGCGATAACGTGACACGATGTTTTTGCGGAGCAGGTGTCAGCTTACGTCCAACCCCCAACCTGGAGGACCAGGGTATCCCTTCTCGTCTGGCTCCTACCTCACGAAGACCTGTCCGGCAAGGGAGACCCTACCAGTAGCTAAGCTACCGCCGGCATAGCTCTCGAGGTTGTCAGAGGACACAAGCCCCACCGCCACATCAAGACAAGGATACCTTCGGGGGGGTCCCTTCCAGATTTAGAATTATAGAGAAATCTATCCTGATGGTTGTTTCTTGGATGCCGTTGCATTTGTCTCCACCGGTCAGTTATACTTGAGCTATTTCTGGGCTATTAATTTTTCCCTTCCAGATAGAAAAATTATAGTTGAAGCAGGTTGTCAACCAAACTCAACTAAAATATTACGGGATGGAACCAACAGTGGTGTAAGCAGCTAAAGCCTAACAACCAAGTTGATTCGACCAATATCAAGTACAAGTCCAGCTCCATAGTACCTTAAATTCGTCAAAGGGAATTGAATTTGGAAGTTTCTTGAATATATCCTAGGTGAGGTGAAAGAAGAACTGACAGCCAGCTTTGTAACCGATGTTCAGGATGGAGGTATCCAAACATCTCCACTCCAGAGCATATTATCACATTTAGTTTGTCCCATCCCTGGAAAACCATCAAAGCCGGATATCTTGCATTATCAGTTCCACCCTATTTAAATAAAAAAACACAAAAAAATTTACATCTGTAAAATACTGCTTTTGTAACGCAGACACATTCATAGCTCCCACTCCAGTCAATAAGCTCCAAAACCTTATAGAATTATATACATGCAAAGTATAACTGACCGGTGGAGACAAATGCAGCGGCATCCAAGAAACAACCATCAGGATAGATTTCCACAATTGGTTCTAAAGCCCCAGTTTCTGACATTCCTCTGCACAATTTAATTGGTTACACAGACATCTGAGACACAAATCAGAATGTATGGGAAAGCTGATGCTGTTGTTTTCCGTGTTGCTGATAATAGCATAACAATAAACCTGCTAACGACAACAGGTCATATAGGATGTTTTGTAGATCTGAGTAAAACCGACTTCTGGTAAAATCAATATGTCAACCATTTGTCTGGGGGAACAGTCCGAAGGGAAACCTGATGAATCCAGTTAATTTAATATCCACCATATCAAAGATATTTTGGGGCCTTATTTTTTGCCTTTATTTTCTTTTGCCGGACAACATAGATAGATTATATTCATGCAAGCAAAATATTAACATTGAAATATACTAGATAACAGGCCATTGACGCTATAAAACTAAAGATGCAGAAAGCAGGCGGTCATGCATAACTTAACCTAATAAAAACTATAAAACTTAACAATCAATAAATACAATAAATACTAGTCAATAGTTAAAACATGCAATAAAATATAATAAATAAGTTAACAATATAATAGATAGTTAATAATTAAAATTGGGACGGTTGATGAGACGACTATCCCACGTACTGCCGGATGCCCGTCACGTGTTCGACGTAGATATCCCGGCTCCATTTGATGGCCTCGGAGACGCAGCGCCGGGCCAGGGCAGCACCCCTGCGGCGGTCAACTCCCAGGCGGCTGAGGGTAGTCCAGTTGGCGGAATCCCAGGCACCTAGGGACCCCACCACGAAGGCGTCTACAGATGTCCGGTATCCCCCAGCCGAGAGCAGTCGCGCCACAGGAGCATACTTCTCCATCTTCTTCTCCCTGGCCGTCGTCACCGACTGCCAACCGTCTTCATAGGGCACCGTGACGTCGACTACACGTACAATCTTGTTTCTCCGGTCGATCGTCACGATGTCCGGTCGGCAGCTGGTCACCTCCTCCGGGACCTCCACGTCTGGTACCAGCTCCTGGAACGGCACCCTCTTGTCTAGGCGAGTCTCCTCCTGAGGGTGCCCACGGATCTCCGATGACAGTAGTTCCAGGATGGCATCGTGTCTTCTCGTTATGACAGGCATCATAGGCAGGCAGTGACATAGCACGTGGGCAGTCGTCTCATCGTGTCTTCCACACCTTCTACAACGGCGGTCTTCATTACCCCACCTCCGACACCCGTTCAGTGGCAAGATGTGCAAGGTGTTGAGCCAGGCCCGGTGAATAAACCTCCAGTCGGCGGCGAAACGGGTGTGTCGGCCTCCGCGCATCATGTGATTGGAGGTGGGGCAAGTCGTCACGACTCGAGCCACCCTGCCTTGGTCCGGCTTCGCGGCAAGGGTAGCCCGGCCGTGGAGCTGCAGAGCTCGCCGCAGCCGCTGACGCCAGGGACCTCCGGCTCCTCCCGTCCACGGGTGATTGGCCGTCCCCCACCAGGCATCGTCAGTTGGAATGTCCGCCGCTCCTCACTCCACCCCCACCGGAGCGTAGGCAGGCGCTTGGAGAGGCGGTTTTCTTGCCGTCCGGGCCGCAGAAAAGGTGGTGGTGACGTTGGAGTTCCCCGCCACGTCCCCGTTGAGGTAGTTGACGAGCTGTCCAACGTCGACCCGAGCAGCAGAGCGATGCCCAGCAGATACGGCTAGGCCCTCCAGGGCAAGACGGGAGATTTTCGGGTCAGGTGAAGTCAGGAGCCGGAACGCATGCCCTACCGCGGCTAAATCGGCTTGGTCGGAGATAGGGAGCAGACCCGCGCCGCCCCACGATGGTGGAAGCTCGACCAGCTCCACGCTGGCTCGCGAGGGGAGGCCGAGTGTCCTCTTGCCTTCCGCCCTCATCAAAGAGTCCAACCCCTTTAGGGAGGTCTTCCTGATCCTCGCCGTCCTGAGGTTGAAATCCAGCTGGGGGACTATGAATGTCCTGACCGCGTCCAACTTCTGCCATGGCGCGAGCCCACTGGCAAAAATTTTTAGCGGTCTCCTCTTCCAGTCTGGCAATGGTGGCCACTGGGGTCTGGTCACCTCTCATCCCAGTGGGCACACCAAGGTGATCATAAGTATCTCCATCCTCAAGGACGCGGAGGGGGGAGCCGTAGATGGTGAATGCGGTCGGCCTCACGGTTCTGCCGGCGACATGAAGTGTCGCACACTTCTCAGGCTTGAACCTGAGGCCAACCCAGGTCGCCGCCGAAGAAACGGAGTCCAGCAAGGCTTGGAGCGAGGCCTCCGACCTAGCCACAATGGCCAGATCATCGGCATAAGCCAATACGCTGATCCGCTCCCCGTGCAGCGACACACCGTGCTCCCCCTCCAATGCGAGTACTGGGCGGATTAGGTACTCCATGACGAGGTTAAAGAGCACCGGAGACAGAGGACAGCCCTGGCGGGACTCCAGCCTGGAAGGAGATGGCTGGAGTGACCCCAACCAGAGTGCCTGATGGTCGTAGCACTCCCCTCGTAAAGATCTTTGATTAGGGCCAGCTGAGCCTCCGTGAGACCCGCACTACGCAATGCCGCCACAACAGCCGAGTGAGGGACACTCCCGAAGGCATTAGCCAGGTCGAGCCATGCTAAACAGAGTTCCCCACCCCGTCGTCGTGCCTCATCCAGAAGCTCCTGGAGCACAAAATTGTGCTCCAAGCAGCCCTCGGACGCAGTGAACCCCTTCTGCGCCCAGGATAGGAGGCGATGATCAGTCATCCACGATGAAAGGCGATGAGCCAATACACTGCAGAACAGCTTGCCCGCAGTGTCTGACAGCGCGATGGGCCGCCAGTTGGTTTATCTCATCGGGGGTCCCCTTCTTGTGGATCAGCACCGTGGACGATACCTTCCACGACGGTGGGAAGCACCCGGCCGCCAGGCAGATGTTGAAAATGGCGGAAAGCACGTGGCCAGATGGGTCCACGGCGGCGCCAGATGCCATATTTAACGCCATCCGGGCCCGGAGCGGTGTTGGCGGTTCTCCGGAGCATCTTCGCTACTTCCCTCGGCTCGATCCGGTCTAGTAGCGGGGGCGGGGAAGCCGCAGCGGGTATCTTGCAGCCAGGGGGAGGCTCAACGGCACAGCCCACCTTCGCCGAGTAGGATGAGGTAAAATAAGCCATAATGGCTTCCTCCGCGATGGAACAAATCGGCGAGGAGGCCTCTAGGAGCTCCCTCATGGCTCGCTTGGGGGCAGTCCGGTATAGATTTTGTATACGCGCCGCCTCGCGCACATCGCGGTCGCCGTCGCGGCGCGGACGCCGGGGTCTAGACGGTCGAATTCCCCCCGGCCGCGGCTGTCGCGAGGGGTTCGGTGCCGGCGACAGTGACGTCACCAGTTCCTCCAGAGTGGCCAAGAAGGCGGCCCACTCCATGCCAGGGGTGAATTTGGCAAGCCACTCTCTGCCATGGCGTTAAAATTCTCCCTCGGTGATACGGGAGGGTCCGTTGGCGAGGGGGGCCCCAGGTGGGGACGGGCGGAGGGGGGGACCCTGGCAGAGGCCGATCTCTCGGCGATAGGCCGAGTGGTGGAGTCACTGGCGGTAACAAAGCGCCGGGTGGAGACCGCACTTTTTTTTTTTTTTTTTTTTTTTTTTTTTTCATTGAATATTGTCTGCACCTGGTACCCACCTTTACGGCATACCCAGGTTTACTCTTGCGGTCCGATTTTGTGCTTAAACTGTCGTTATCCCTGCAGACGTTAATCACTTCAAGTTATGTCCCTATCTTCAGATGACTTATGCTACACGTCTAGCGTACTGGGCATTTATCAACCACTGCCCCCCCGACACCACAACTCCATGCTGGGCAGAAATAGGACTATTTCTGGGGCACCCAGCCCCGGGGGCCTAAGAGTAAACTGTTAAAGTTCTAAATAATAAAAAGGAGCTGCGGTTCCTTTTTTAAAATATTACTAACATGCAAGTGGTTATTGCAACACGTTGCTGCGCTCCTTGATCGAGCGTCGAATCCTATATAACGTGTGCTATGTTAGTATGTCATGCGTTAAAATATATGGTCATGCAATTAAAATTCTTAAAATATCGAATATTAAAATATCGTTGCCTTTCAACTTTCAATTCGTGCTACAGATACCAGACGTGTGGAAGCTCTTGATTCGGCACCTCTCACCCTAAGGGCGACATGATGTCTGGTACTGTAATGGGTAGCATTGCTTGGGGCGAAAACTTCGGGACTGCACACTGCTGACATGTGTTAGGTGGAACCTTGACGGCCTTTAGACATTTCTTTTGGCTTGGACTTGTGTAAGGAAGTTCCTAAGACCACGGTACACCCCCTCACAAGATAACATGTGAGTGACCAGGCATGGCCAGACTAGTTGCTCATCCTGCACACAGCGGATTAGAGCTTGACGCTCGTCCTCCAACTGTGTACAATCGAACACTACATGCCCTGGAGAATCCTCAGCCTCACCGCAAGGGCAAAGCGAGTCCTCCGAGTTTCCGAACCGGTATAAATAGGAAACAAACGCCCCGTGACCTGAGAGGAACTGAGTCATTAAGTTATCCGGCTTAAACCAGGTCCATCCCAACCTTTCCCGAATGTCTGGGATCCATCCGTACGTCAATCTACCGGTCTCTGACCGGGACCATTCTTCTTGCCAGGTGGGACAGGGTACCCTGCCGGATTTCTCTCTTGGAGATATCCAGGTAACCCCTCTGGACTTGACGGATTCTCGGCATCTCCAGTACAATGAGGTCAATCGGGACTTTACCAGCTATCACCGTCAGCGCAGCAAACGAGGTCGTACGGTAAGCACCCGTAATCCCTAGAAGGACTGTTCTTTGGCTGCTTCGGAGAGCCCTGCGGACTCCAGTGGTCGCGCTGCGGTGCGCCCAGACACTGGCACCATACGTGACGATGGGTACGAATACACCATCGTAGATAGTGCTCAGTGTAGTTGGAAGGATTCCATACTGGAATCGAGTCACTCGCATGAGCTTACCGAAGAGCATTTTGGCTTTTTGTCCAACATATTTGGCGTGGTAAAGGAAGGATAGCTTATCATCCAGCATAATGCCAAGGTACATTATGCACCTGGTCATCTCAATGCGTTCGCCTTGCAGTGTTACGATCGGGGGACGTTCCCGATGTAGGTGGCCCTTTAGAAGCATAAGCTTCGTCTTGTTCACTGCAAATCGCATTTTTTGTGGAGATGGCCCAGGTTTCCATTTGAGTTGTTATAGCATGGAATTTGTTTTCTATCTCGTTCCTAGACCTTGCCTGTATCAGGATTCAAACCATCGTCAGCATACGCAATGACTTTAGTTCCTCCGGGGAAGTCCAGCCTCAGAAAGTCATCGAAAACTATGTTCCAGAGGATGGGACCAAGAATCGATCCCTGGGGACATCCTTTCGTTACATCTCTGGTGATACTGGTCAAGCCAGACTCCAGAGTGACGGTCCTTTTCGCTCAAGTAGCTCTTTATCGCGGCGACAACGTTACGACTGCAGGACATACGCAACAGCTTCTCGATGACCCCCCGGCCACCATACGGCGTCAAAGGCGCCTTTGATGTCAATGAAGAGGCCCACCACATATTTGTCTGTAGCCTGCGAAACGAAGTCCACTAGCTCCTCTAAAGCATCGACTGTGCTTTTCCCTGAGATAAAGCCATACTGCCCGGTGTGAAGCTTTTCATTTAATGAGATGTCGGCTAAGATGCGCGTAGCGATCAGCCTCTCATATACTTTTCCCACAACCGGTAGCAGGCTAATCGGTCTATAGTTGCCTGGGTCAGCCCAGTCTCTGTCCCCCGTCTTTTTGATGATTTGTAACCTCGAGGTTTTCCAGCACGCCGGAAATATTCCCTCGTCCCAACATAGGTTAACAAGACTAAGGTAACAGGACTTGATTTGGCGATCCCAGCATTTGAGCACTTCAGGGGGGACCCGGTCTGGTCCCCGGAGCTTTTCGTGGTCGAGTTCGCTTCATGGCTAAATCAAGCTCTTGCATAGTGAATAGAAGTATCTTCCCATGCTCCCTGTCCAGTATCAGAGATAGTTCTTATATGGGCATGCTGCTCGTTTTCACCCATTTCGTTATCTGGTGGAACCAAGGTGTCAAGAAGCAAGCTGAGCGTCTCTTCTATGGAACTAGTCCACTGTCCCGCGTAAGCAAATCTGCCCACTCTCAGACTTGAAAGAACATTTTTGAAGTTGTAACTTGTCCGCTCCGAGCTTGTATACGAAGCCCCAAGGATTCGAGTTGCCCACCTCCTTCACGAGCGTTTTCCAGCAGGCACTTTTACTGTTTTTGATGAGAGACTTGTACTCCTGTCTCAAGCGCCGATAGGTATTAAAAAGCAATTGTCGGTTTTGGCACGGACAGCATCGCTGAAACCGCCGTCTGGCTGATTTTAAAATCCTTCTTTTGGCTGCAATTTCGCCGGTCCACCAGGGCACTGCATTGTTAATAATAGCCCGTTTCGGGATGCCTTTGTCGCATCCCTGAATGACACATCTCGAGAACTCGGCTGCTCGTTCCTGTACATTCTGATTATACAAGCCATCACCGATATGAGCATCGATAATCCTTCTATTTATTTCGCTCTTTACTTTATTCCAGTCTGCTTTTCGGACAGCATAGTTTCTGGATCTGGCCACTCTGCCGTGCTGAGGGCCCAGCGAGACAGACCATGTGATCAGGCGATGGTCGGAGCCAATGTCCGTGTCATTGACGCTCCAGTCATTAATTCTGTTTGCGATGCTGGGCGAAGCCAGCGTCACATCAATGTTTGTTTCCCCACGTCCACGTAGAACCCAATACATGTTGACGTGGGTCGACATTTGACCATCCCTATTCAAGATCACAAGACCGTGCGCTAGTATAAGGTCTTCAAGAGCGGCACCTCGCTCGTCTGTTCTATCGCTGACCCACAGTTCGGATTTCGAGTTAGCGTCCAATCCTATAATTACGTGCTCACCTCTTAGAGATTGTAAAATTCCTCGCAGATGGGTCAAGTATGGCTCAATATCGTAAGATGGCTGAAAATAAGCGCTTATTGCGTACAGTTTACCGATCTCTGTGTCAATTTGTGCACATGTAAAATGGCTAGTTCTGAATTGCAGTAACTCCAGTGGCTCGATCGCACTGTTAGCCACCGCAACGGCGGACCAGGGTCGACCTTCTTGTGCGGTTCTGTGGCCCAGATACTTTGTTCTGAGGCCCAGTCCGGACAGTTTCCCAACTGAGGAGTACGGCTCTTGGATTAGCACGATATCCAGTCCATCCTCCGCAATAACCTGCCTGAGTTGATACACTGCCGTATGACTGCGTTGCAGGTTGATTTGGCCAAATTTTATTTGACCACCTGACGATTTATGGTCTTCTAGCAGCCATAATCGGTCAGTGATATTAGGCGGTTTATCTCGTCCTGATGTTAGGACAGTTGCGGTCCCCTGAAGGATGGCCGGATTGCTTACCAGAGCTCCTATCTCCGGAGCAGTGCACGCACTTAGCCTTTGATTTGTCACCTTTGGAGGGACAGGCTTTGGTCTCGTGCCCTGTCGCCGCACAGTGGCCACAGACGTCGACTTCCGACTTGCAGTCTTTAGCCATGTGTCCGTACCTCTGGCACTTATAGCATCTATAATAATAATTCTTTTATTGCATTTTGGCAATAATACATTGCATTGCAAAAGTCAGGTTTAAGTATTTGTAAAAAAACCCTACTATACACATTCATACTTACAATACTCATTCAAACATACATCTCTTGTCCTTTCACGCCAACATTCATTCAACATGAGACTCGGGGCTCTACTAATTAATTTTTATGTAAATTTTGATTCTGTAAATTTTTATTCTAATTCTCCCAGCAGCCAGCCATGAACTCTTCGACAGAATAAAACGCATTCGACACCAGTAGGGCGCTTCAGAAGAGCTTTAAACTGGTTTAAATTATCCGATTGTATCTTGTAATTATATCTTGTCACGATGTGGTGGTCTATGACTTTGCAGCTGGCCCAGTCAATAAAGACACGGCCAGCTCTTATAAGTGAGTTTCTGGTCTCCGGCGCAACTTCACAAACCCAATTATTTGTGGGTTTGTTCCTTGGTCCAGTCTTGAAGAGAGGCTTAAAATATTTCTGGAAATCTTCCAGAGTGCACTCCGAGTGTTCGTTATTTTGAGCAAACACCACCTCGGAAAGAGTTTTGCCATCTAGGTCCTTCGGTAACGTCGTACACCAGTACTTTCGGCCTTCGCTTTTTGGGCTTTTTCTATATTGACAAACGCATCTGAGCTCCTTTATCTCCTCTAATTTTCGCAGTTGTTCTGCGTTCTCGACTTCTAGCGCCACTCCATTATTACGTATTTTGGAAATACGCCTGATCCTTAGGCCCATGGCTTGCGGTTTGACGGTCATTTGTATCAGGGCTTTTGTGGTCTCGCTAGATGTGTTTGGTGTCGAGTCTTTAGGGTAGATAAGGGCCGTGCATTTGTCTCTAGGCTTTGCAACTTTACGCCCTTGGCCTTGGACTGTGACCGGGGGAGCCACAGCAGCCATGGCTGCGTAACACGGCCTGCCGGTTTGCACTGGTGCACCCGCACTCATGATCTTAGCTGTCTTTGCGATTTCAGACATCGCGTTCTGGCAAGTTTGTAGCAACTCTTTTCCGACAGGTGTACCAGCTGCCCTCTCGCTGAGTTTGCTCTTTAGCACCATGTTTTCTTGGTGGAGATGCACAGCCAGATCTCTGACTCTTGCAAAATAATCCTCAACTGCAATCTGGCCAGGATGTGTAAGTTTGTTACGCATCTTACCAAGGAGACGACTCAGCTTTAAGCCGATTGCATTGCAGACCTCCACAGGATCGTGACTTAACTCAGCCGAGGAAACATAATCCCCTTCAGGCTGGCTTAGCTCAACAGATTGCTCAACAGGATTTGGTCCCTTCGGACGCTTCGGACTTTGGTGCACCGAGTCCTCATCTGAGCTGGTGCTCAGCTGTGGCAGTCCTCTTAGAGACGCCTCCAGTTTTAGCTTGGGATGCCATTGGCAAACCCTCCACTCTGTCCTATCTTTCAACTACCAAGATCAACGTGCCTTTTAGCCGCTAGCAGAATGTACACACTAGACTGCTAACGTTGCCCAGCTTCGCCCCGGGGAGGCAAGCACACCCACAGTACACAAGGAGCGTAAGCCCCACGGCCCACACTTACCGCTTGCTTACGACTCCTCAAAGCTTGCTGAATGAGATCGCAAATAACCAAGAAACTATTGCCACACGGACAATATCACAGGAAAAAGAAAACTTTCTTGGCACTCGCAATTAGCTCAATCAAGCACGCAATATATCATTTACTGTGGCCGAAGCCAAAATTTACTGTGGAGACCGCACTGGGAGCGGAGGTGAAATGCTCTCCACAGAGCTTACCGACCCGCCCATGCGGCCGCGACGCCGCATGGCGCCTCTAGCGACAGCCGCAGCCCGGATCATTGGCGGGCCAACCGGAGACCCAGAAGAAGATGATCCGGGGGGGAACCACGGCCTGCCGGTGCAACGGCATTCAGCGGCACGCGAGGGGGCGTAACTTGCTCCTCCGCGACAGGCCGACGCTGACGCAGCGCATTACGCGCGATAGCCGCAGCAGAGCGATGGCGGACAAGTGGGGGAGAAGGAGAGGGAGTTGGGGAGGAATCGGAGCTGGGGGGCGCATCAGGAGCAGGAGGCCTAATGGGTGTCACCATCCTGACGATCTTCTCTTGAAGGGTGTTGTAAGATGATGCGCAAACAACCAGCTCGCCATCAGGAAGGAAGAAATCAGCCCCAGGATGAATTGAAGCAAAATGTGCCTTCGCCTGCTTAAGCGCGTACTTCTGCTGGCGACATGAGAACTCGATGTCGCAGCAGACGAAGGACATCTCCCATCCTCCTCCATGGTCCTGGTTCAGGTGCCTCTTCATCCCCTCTCTCTTCCTGACGCACAACATTCCCGCCTCCAGGCATTCCGGGCATTGAAGTCTTTGGCCCAGAGGCAGGGCGCAGAACAGAGTGCGATCCATCGGAGGGAAGAAGACGCAGATGTAGAACAGTAGAAAGAAGCGCCACCTGTTGGAAGACGGTAGAAGCTTCGCCTCCCGGCTCTTCTCACAGATGGGCAGGGATCTCGGGTGGTGCAGACGGGGAGTCAGCGAACTCCCCACATTGGACACCACCCGGACGACTCCTGGGCTCGGCGCCTTATTGGGGAGGGTCAGTGCGTCACGCTGACCCCACCCGGCTATCCGTTCGCTGGACGAAAGCAGCCAGGGGTGCGTCCCACCACCCCCGGAATCGTCTTGTGCAAAACAGGACAACAACCGGATTGTCCGGTTTTGCACAGAAATTTTGGATTTTTGACTAAGATCAAAATAGGACACTTTGATCTTAGCCAAAAGGCCGAGAAGCGATCCCACATGCAAGTCAGCCACTGGACATAATCTGCTGTATTGATTATCACCGAGATGGAGATGATTCTGTCTGGAGAGCACCTGGGTTGCAAAGACCTACCGTTTGAACGTACATACTGTAGCAACGTCATATGGAAGTTGGTAAATCTTTGTAGGTCTTAGTACAAATCGACTTCTGGTACAGTCAACACAAATTTGTCTTGAGAACAGTCCGAAGGAAACCCTGATGAATCCAGTTAATTTAATATCCACCATATCAAAGAAAACCCACGTGCAAGTCAGCCACTGGACATAATCTGCTGTATTGATTATCACCGAGATGGAGATGATTCTGTCTGGAAAGCACCTGGGTTGAAAAGACTTGCTGTTTGAACGTACGTACTGTGAGCAACGTCATATGGAAGTTGGTAAATCTTTGTAGGTCTTAGTACAAAATAGACTTCTGGTAAAGTCAAACACATTTGTCTTGAGAACAGTCCGAAGGAAACCCTGATGAATCCAGTTAATTTAATATCCACCATATCAAAGAAAACCCACATGCAAGTCAGCCACTGGACATAATCTGCTGTGTTGATTATCACCGAGATGGAGATGATTCTGTCTGGAAAGCACCTGGGTTGAAAAGACTTGCTGTTTGAACGTACGTACTGTGAGCAACGTCATATGGAAGTTGGTAAATCTTTGTAGGTCTTAGTACAAATCGACTTCTGGTAAAGTCAACACAAATTTGTCTTGAGAACAGTCCGAAGGAAACCCTGATGAATCCAGTTAAATTTAATATCCACCATATCAAAGAAAACCCGCATGCAAGTCAGCCACTGGACATGATCTGTTGTATTGATTATCACCGAGATGGAGATGATTCTGTCTAGAAAGCACCTGGGTTGAAAAGACTTGCTGTTTGAACGTACGTACTGTGAGCAACGTCATATGGAAGTTGGTAAATCTTTGTAGGTCTTAGTACAAATCGACTTCTGGTAAAGTCAACACAAATTTGTCTTGAAAACAGTCCGAAGGAAACCCTGATGAATCCAGTTAATTTAATATCCACCATATCAAAGAAAACCCACATGCAAGTCAGCCACTGGACATGATTCTGTTGTATTGATTATCACCGAGATGGAGTTGATTCTGTCTAGAAAGCACCTGGGTTGAAAAGACTTGCTGTTTGAACGTACATACTGTGAGCAACGTCATATGGAAGTTGGTAAATCTTTGTAGGTCTTAATACAAATCGACTTCTGGTAAAGTCAACACAAATTTGTCTTGAGAACAGTCCGAAGGAAACCCTGATGAATTCAGTTAATTTAATATCCATCATATCAAGGATAACCCACATGCAAGTCAGCCGCTGGACATATCCTGCTGTATTTATAATCACCGAGATGCAGATATTCTTTTTGGAAAGCCACCTGGGCTGCAAAGACATACCGTGTAAAAGTGGATTTTTAAGTATTTGGCCAGATTCATTATTGCAATGTATTTCATGACGGGTCCTTTATCATTTCAGAAAATTGAAGTTAACATTTTTCTCTCGGTATCTCGAGATCATATCCACTATCCGTTTAGATATGCCACAATAATTTTTATGCCATCAATGAATCTAGAAAATTACTCCTTTTGGAAAGAACAATCCAATGGAAGGAATTTTACGGTTGGTTCTCAAGCCCCAATTGTTGAAATTCCACTGTACGATTTAATCGAGATACATTGATGTGAGATACTCTCAAATCAGAACATTTGGTGGAAGCTGACGTAGTCGTTCTCAATTTTGCTCACACTGAGATTATAATAGTATAACAATAAATCTTCATATGGAAGTTCGTAAATCTTAGTAGGTCTGATTATAAATCGACTTCTGGTAAAATCATGTCATCATCATGTCAAAATCCCTCCGTCTTGAGAATAGTCCTTAGGAAACCCTGATATATACACTTGATTTAACACCTATCATGGTAACGTTAGCCCACAAACAAGTCCAGATTGTGGATATAACTGCTGCATTCAGTATCACTGAAACCTGATGATTCTGGCAGGCACCTGGAATTCAGAGACATACTGTTTGAAAGTGGATTAATAGTACTTTGGCCAGATTTATTATTGTACTGTATCTCAAGATGGATTCATTATCATTCAGAACATTGAAGTTGCGTTTTGTCTCTTCCGTACTGGGATGATCCTATCCACTATCGGTATAGATACGTTTACAACAAATGTTATGCCAACAATGCGCCTCTATAAATACTGCTTTTTCATAATTGGCAGTAACTTGCAATCAGGGCTCCCAGTCTAGTGACTAGGCCAAAAAAATTGTAGAAAGAGATACTCACAAAGTCTGGCCGGACACAGCTCAAGTCCAAGTCGTTGGAGAAGACCAATGAAGCATTTAAGAAACATCCCTGGATGGATTTTTACAGTTGGTTTCCCAAGCTTAAGTTTCTGACATTCCTCTGCATGAGTTCATCACGGCAATACTGTCTTCTAAGATACTTTCAAAGCAGAATCTATTCGGTAAACTTCTTTGTGGTAGAAAGTGATGTTTTTCCGTGCTGCCGATCCTCATCAACAACTTGTCCATCAACCTCACACACCAGAGACCTACTGGTTGTAATAAATCAATCTTTGGAAATGGAAGTGCTTTTTGAAGGACTATTAACGAAAATAAACTGATACCTTCACTTGTCAGAAAACAACAGTAACTAAATGAACAACAAACTCATTATAAAACATCTCTGGTAAAATAAATCGATTTCTCAAGTAAAACAAAATTGGATTTAAAATTTAACCCCTACATCCCCCCACTTACTTCGTGGAGAAATAACAATACAAGAAAATATTGTGACGTGCGATTAAAGGAATAAAACAAAACTACGCCTCTCAAAAGCTAAACGAAAAATAAATCAGGTAACTCTTCAAATAAAACGTATTTTCCTACGCCCATGTTGGAAAAAACAAAAAACAATTTCATCCAAAACTGTGCCCTTTCTTCTTTTGGTTACTTTTCCTTCGGAAAGACCCAACTAGCGAACGTTAACTCTCTTCCTTTGATTCGTACCCGTTATTTGTATCCTATATAGTAAGGCGTTTAAAGCGCGTCCTCTTGGGTTTGGGGACAACGGAGGCTGTCCTGAAGGGTTGTCTATCCTTTCCCGAAGTCGAACTCTCCTCTGGCTGGTATGTCACTGAGGGGAAACTTGGAGCCATCCGTCTTCTTTCTAATCCGGCATTACTTCAATTGATCTTCCCATGCTCCACCCAGGCGACAAGGAGAGGACGTCCACCGTCGTCCACAGGTGACACTAGCCAGATCTAGAAGTGTGGGTTTTGGGGATGCTCCTCTGTCGGGTTCCATAGCTACTGAGGATTGTTCCCGCAGCTCCTTTCCGGTGTGATTTTATAGAGTCCACTTCCTCCTTGCAGGGCAACCGATCCATTCTGGCGTTTTCCACCCCCACCGCCTGGGAGACTAACCGACCACAATTGGGTCGGTTAGCTGTCTCCAATTCCTCGGCTAGCTTCGTTCGAAGGACCAATCCGGTTCCTTTCCCGGCTGGCTATTGATTTCCTCGACCTTGGTGATTGAATCCTTTTCGGAGCTCCTTCGCCATTTGTCACCGGAAATCCCGGATATCCACTTTGAAGTCCCATCAGCGCAGTGGAATATTCCACAGTCCACAAGATTGTCCTGGGAAGGGACACGGTCCGAACACCGTAGAAGCGCCATCTTTGCTCTCGTCTCCTCCATTACAATGGTCGTGAAATAGATTCCATAGCCGATTTATGGTTACACTCCCTTTTAGGGGAGTCTAAGCGCTTGTGGTGGCCTTCTTCGGTTCATCAGTGGCCGACGGCCACCAACTCCTCATGCACGGGGACGAGGATCGTGTCGTATGCCAGTAAATCTTGGTCGCGGTAGTGGCCCGCTCTCTCGTGGCCAGATCTCAACACAGAGGAAAAGTAGGAATCCAGCGCGTAGACGTTTGGCCGTTGGGCAGGCTGTAATCTCTGGCATTTCGCCTCTCTAGGGAGCCGAAGGTACACGGATACCAAAATCGTAGAGGGACAGGTTGACGCGTCCGGGCCGTTTACGTGGTGCATGTTGCCGCTCACTGTGACGTCACCCAGTGACCCAGCCGCGATGTTCTGCCACTCACTCCGCGTCTGTACCATTACTACCGTAGAACCAGTCTTGTACAACTCTCTTGTGGCCTATTTAACTGTCTTTTAGTGTACTTTTTTGAATATTATTTTAATTATTATACTTTTGTATTTGTTCTAATAATATACTTAATAAAATACATAAACAGGTGTAAACAAAACAAAGGCGTTAACTTTTTCAAAATAAATGTGTATTTGAAGAAACAATAATGATTTATGTATATATTTTTTCACTTTTTTAATTCGTTTTTCGTTTTTCTAAATCAACGTCCTCCTTGTCTTTTCTTGAATTTTGTGGCACAAAGATTAAGGTTTAAGTCTTTTCATTCTGATAATTGTTCTCATTTTAATGTACGATGTAATAACCTCCAAAGGAAAATTTTCTAACTTTTGGGACACTTTAGCTACTAAATCCTTAACTATATTTATGTCTTTCTTTATTAGTTTTTCTCCATGAAATATATTGAACTTCTGCTCACACACTTGACTAATTTGTATCCATTGTTCAGAAGGCTCCACCAGTTCACCTTGTTACGAAAAGAACGTTAATGAAGGCCTAACTTGCTTATAAACGAAAATATTCTCGTTGTTTTACACAATATATACATTTTATGGAAATTTACATTGCAATCTTTTTAACTTTATTTTGAATATTAATTTGTGTTAAAGACCTTTGGTAAAAACGAGTTTTTAAACAAATAATTAAAGATTATATCCAAAACAAAATTAAAGCTGTAAAAATTATGTGATCCTATGTTTTATTAACATTTTTTTCACAACTTATCTTGTTCTCTATATGGATATCCAGTATCATAAAAAACATTTAACTTAATTATATTGAGTATAATTTGTAATAATGGCTTAACTTTCTTCTTACCTTTGACAATATCGAATCCAGGAGCACTCGTTTTGCTGGCGAAGATTCACTTTTATATGTATAATCCCCTAGGAACGGGTATTTCTTCAAATGCTTCTACCCATCCAGCGAGATAATTTTGAGCTCCGTCAACGATATCTGGACATGCCAGTGGTTTCGTTTTTGTTCTTCATTATTCTTTATGTCCATTCTTTCTTGCGTTTTATCATTGTCACACACCCTATTTATGCCCAGTTTCTTAAGTACATTCGCAACTATGAACTCACTTTCTGATAAATATGTGGTATTCAAATGGCTTTGTACAATTCCAGGGTTTTTTCCAAAAATTATCATCCTTACTTAGTATATAACATTCAGGGGGTTGGGTGGTCATTTAAGCCTCCTCTTGTTCGTATCTGGAAAAATAAATTTTCCAAGGTATCTTGATTAAGCCGGCTGTATAGAATAAGTAATTCCATCTGGAATTCCTTGTCGAACATAATCTAAGAGGCCTTTAATAGCATTTATTGAGATCAAAATACCTTTCTGAAAAGGTAACATGGTGTTCTTTCCTGGACAACGCATTGTCTCTACAATCTGTCTCTACAATCGTGAACATGTTATCCAGACATTTATTTTGCTCCACTTCATAAAGACCATACATACCGTCCTCAGACCCATTCTTAACCAACATTTATGTTTACGTGAAACTATGTTTTTTCAGGGTTGGAAAAATTCATAAATGCCCTGTGATATTAAAAAAAATTATTTTCACTTCAAGTACAAAAAATGAGTGTCAATATTGACAGACTGGGTCCCAAGCACTTTAAAAAGTTATAATGGAAATTCTTAAAACAGTTTTATTTACAAAACAACTTATTTAGAGCTCATGGAAGAGAGCATAACACTTCTTGCTTGAGTTATACATAAGTGAACATTACATGTTACAACACACACAAAAAAACGTGCGTTAGTGGGTTTGACAGCCTGTGATAACTTACATCGATGTCCTTACGGTGCTCGTTTCTACAAGCTGCGGCATGTGTTTTACACCAGAAGTTTCTTTTTGTTGTCTGAAGGAAGAGGGTTGGGCTTCTTCCTTTTTTGTGCTGCACCAGCCACTGGAGGAAGAATTTCTTCAAATCCATCTTCTTCCTCATCATCATGTATCTGCTCCTTAGCAAGAAGGAGTTGGTCAGCAAGTTCGGTTTTGTATGCCAGTTGATCAACTTGATCTCTTTTTGGAGTTTCTAATCCATTTTCAAACCTTCTGTGTAGGATCCAAACAAAACAACAGGTTTGTTGTCGAACCACTTGACAAACCGCTATCTGCCCATTCATCTCTTACAATTTGACTGAGATGAAGCCTCGGCCACCTACTCGTACCTCTGTATCAGTGTAACAGTTGAGATCCAGGAGGAATACGATTTACAATAAGGGTACCAGTGGCCTGAAAACCAAGCATATGCAGTTCATATATCATGGGAATAGAGTTAAAAGCGATGCATGAAAAATGGAGCTTCCTTGTGGTAAGTTTCTTGACAGTCTTTCAATCACCTTTCAACCTTATATCCAAATATGGATTGTGTAAGTCATCAGCAGGTAGAATGATATCGCCCTCTTCCCCTCATATAATAAAGTGGCAATCCATCAGGTGCACACGCAACAAAGTTTTTTAGACCACAGGGATTAGACTTCCCTTTTATGCGTTGTGTCCATCTTATAGCTTCCCCAAAAAGGTACCATCTGCTCATCAATGGCTACATCCACTGGTCTGGGGTTCAACAAACACTCATCTGGGGTTCAACAAACACTCATCCCCGAACTGATTGGAGAAAAGGAAGGACTTTCCAGTATTTGTTGTTGGATTTCTCTTCATTTGAA
>NW_025779437.1:0-27230 GCF_021130785.1 Homalodisca vitripennis
GGTTCCGCGATAAGATGCCAATTTGTTTGCCGCGTTAGTTCCCAGTCTATCCCTGAGTTGTGATGGGCTGTTGAATGTTCGTAACGCTCATTATATCGAAAGAACAGAGTAAGTTTTCTGATTGCAATAAAATTTAATTTCTTAATTAAAATTATACTTATGAATATATAATTAGGATAATTAGGATGACTCATAAAGACAACTGTTTTAATACTTCACTGAAGTTAGGTTAAAAGAAAAACTATACTATGCCATCATATGGTAGACTAGATACATTATCCAAACAATCCATTATCAATTAACCCATAAATACTAAAAATTAAAATATGCATAATTTATTCTTAGCAAAATTATAATATAGTCCATGTGAATTATATAATGATTTGATAAACGTAAATGTAGCCTCCTGACTTACTATCAAGTTCAACTCCTGCATTGATGGCCAGTTTGGCACTCCAAGGAACGGTATAACAAGCTGCCGCCTTGTTACTGAACTCTGGTTCCGCGATAAGATGCCAATTTGTTTGCCCCATCAGTTCCCAGTTCCCTTCCTGAGTTCTGATGGGCTTTTGACAGTATCCAACACACATTATATATACAGACAGTATATATATATATATATATATATATATATATATATATATATACTCGCCTTCGGCTCGCTGGGGGCTACGCCCCCAGGCCCCCATGGTGTACGCTTGCAAATTCGGGGATAAGCGGAATTCGGGGACATGTTAAATGAGAGAATTAGATTAGAGGTCGGGGAGTTTAAATTAGACCTATTTTATTGAATTGTCCAGTTTTAACCAAAGTTTTGACTTTAAATGGATTTTGTGGCTTAACCGTTAGAGATACGAGAAAAAATGACTGGACCATTCTTGTCCGAAATTTAATTTTGTCTTTCGATACTACCCTCGGACTTTAACTACGATCTCTGATTCAATCGGTGCAACGCTTGGGAAAAAAGTCTGCACTGGTCAGCTGATGCATAAACAGATTTAGTGTAAATAAATTAAAAACTACCTTATCAGAATGTTAAGTTGATCAGGGGATTTTATTTAATCAGGAGTTTATCAACCAGGAAATTCCCAGGGGGGGGGTTTAAGAGATTTGGTGATTGGTAAAATTCGGACATGATGTCATGCCAGGAAATTCGCAGGGAGGGAGTTAACATTACCTGGGGATAAGACGTCAGGGGGTTATATGGTCAAGACCAGGAACTTCCCAGGGGGGGTTAAGAGATTTGGTGTATTGGTAAACAATTCGGAGCTGAGGTCATGCAAGGAAATTCCATGGGGGGGGGGGTAATGCTACCTACCGGGGGTTTAATAAACATCAGGTGTTTTAATTTACTCGAGTTGGTTATTTGGTCATAACATGAAAATTGCGCGGGGGGGGTTAATGGTTACCGGGGGTTAACGACCACACCCCAGGCTCCCTTTCGGGTTGTTGGCCAAAATTCGGGGATAAGCGGAATTCCGTAATTATCTTGGACCTATGTTATTTAATTATTAAGTTTTAATCAAAGTTTTGACTTTAATGGCATTTCACGAGTTAAACCGTTTTAGAGATACAAGAAAAAGTGACTGGTCCTTTTTCTTGTCGGAAATTTAATTTTTGTCTTTCGATTTTATCCTCGGATTTTGAGCTACGATCCACCTCTTTTAGTCGTAACAGAACGCTTGGGATAAAAGTCTGCACTGGTCCCAGCTGTTGTGTAAACAGATTTAGTGTAAATAAATAAAACACTACCTTTATCAGATTATTAAGTTGATCAGTGGGTTTAAATTTAATCAGGAGTTCATCAACCGAGAAATTCCGCGGAAAGGGTTTAATGTTCTCGGGGGTTAAAGAACGCGTGGTAACTTTTTCTAGTAAATTTGTGTCTGGGCACGAGGATTTTTATCAAAAATTAAACGTTGATCTGGGGGTTTTAATTAATTCGGAAATTATCATTCCACGCCAGAGTTTTGACAATGAACTAATATTTCATAAAATAAAAAAAAGCACTCTGTCCCTATCTACAATTGAAGCTTCACTAACGCTCCAGGCCAACTCCCGGTGTGGAGGGTGGTTTTAAGAGTCACTCGTTAACGTAGTAATATAAGGTCAATATGGAACCAAGCATGAAACGCATTAATTATAGTTGTAAAATTTAAAACGCATAAAAGTGACGACAAAGAATTAGCCATTTAGAGCATTTACCAGGCTAGCGGAAAGATAAACGATAAGAAAGCTGCTGGGCAATTATTTGTAGATACCTATCAATAGCTTAATTACAAAAAGATTACATTTAAGCTAGGGCCAACGTGTTCCGGGCGCCACTCTATCCGGAGCACGAAACGTAAAGTCTTTTTAAGTGGAATTTTCCAATATAATCACGTTTTACGGCTAAATCATGGAAGATAGAGCAAAAGGACAGTGGACTTTGGTTGTAGATCGCATTATGATTGTATTAAAAGTCAAATTTTTAATATGGGCAAGAACTAAGATATTTGTCTGAAATAGAGACCCCTCAGAAAACAAAATCACCACGTAAATCACAAAAATCAAAACATTAAAACGCGTTTATGCGGCCAAACCGTTGAGGATAGGGCGAAAATGTTACTGAACTAATATTTGTAGATCACGTGATTTGCCTAAATCCCATTGAAAATTTATTTTTTGAGCTACGACCAACCGTTCTAGCCGTTAACAAGCCCGGAATGTAAATTTGTAGGCGAAAATATCCAAATATTTTCATTTAAATCGTGATTTTTGCGGTCAAACTAATGGAGATATAGTCAAAGATCACATATGAACCCTTTATTGTAGATCATATCATTTCCTAAATCTAAACCCTTTTGTTTTTTATTTTGACCTCCGAACCGCAAAAAATGTGTTTCGCCGCTATCTAACCCAAAAACAAAGTTTTCACAGTGAAAATTAACAAAAAAATTTTCACATAATCACGTTTATGTTATTTCGGCCAAACCAATGGAGATAGGGCATAAAAGTCACTAGACCATTTTCTGTAGATCGCGCAATTTGCTAATTTGATGGGTCCAATCAGATTTGAGCTACGGACCAACGGTTCGGCGCGCAATCGGGCCTCGAAACCATATTATTTTTATCGAGAAAAATCTCTGGAAATTTCAAATGTTTCGAGCGTTTTGTCGCTTAACCATGGAAGATAGAGCAAAAAGTCACTGGACCTTTTTTGTAGTTCACTTCATTCTACTGACTAACGATTTTTTCGTCAGATTTGAAGCTAGAGCTCCAACGGTTCACACACCGCAAACAGGCTTAACAAGAAATGCCCTGCAGGGGTAAAGAATGTGCGATTTTTGAGTAATTTTTTTGATGGGTTTTAAAAGTAAAAAAGTCGCCGGTTTTCAGACTTTTCCTCCGGGTCATAGTTGTGACAAGGTAAGCGTGCCAAATTTCATCAATTCGCTCTAGCACTTCTAGAATTAGTTTAGAATTTGTATACATCCATCAGTGAGTGAGTTTACACATTCGTCTGTAATAGTAATATTAGATATATATAAAATATATATATAGATATACATATATATATATATATATATACAGTACTGACTACATGTACTTATTGCAACAATTAACATCACATTACTTTTATGAACAATTATGTTAATGACTTAAAAAACAATACTATTTTTTACACACTAACCAATTTGAGATGACTCAGAATGACAGTTCTTTAAAATTTCACTAAAGTTTACATTAAAAGAAATAAAACATGCTATCACCTAGATAGAGGACTACAAACAATATCAAAACAATCCATTAACCGACAGGTACTAAAGTACTAAAATGCTAATGTCTGTGAAGTTGGCCCACCCACCAATTAGCCCACCCACTTAAAAAATAGATGGAATCGTTTAGTTTATCGTTAGTTTTATACGATTGTTTAGAGCCATTTTGTTAATACGTTTGTTTTGAAACTCCATTTATTTAGTTTTATGACGTTACAATATGGGTGGGCCAACTTCACAGTAGCCCACCCATATATCATTTTGGGACAAACAATCATTGCCAGTCGTTAGTTATTCGTTAGTTTGACGTTTGTTTAGCCATTTCCGACGTTTGTTTTAGACCGATTTCTATTTTTATGTCTCGATTTCGCGGGTGGGCCCAACTTCACAGTAGCCCACGCCATATGTCCAAGTTTTGCGGTCAAACTAACATGCCAGTCGTTAGTTTTTCGTTAGTTTACGTTTGTTTAGCCATTTCCGACGTTTGTTTGGGACCGATTTCTATTTTTTTTAAAATATTTTTGGAATGTCTCGAAATTTCGCGGGGTGGGCCAACTTCACACTAAGCCCACCCATATGTCAATTTATGGGACAAACTACATGCCCAGTCGTTAGTTTTTTCGTTAGGTTTACGTTTGTTATAGAGCCATTTCCGGAACGTTTGTTTTTGGACCGATTTCTATTTTTTTTTTAATATTTGAATGTACTCGATTTCGCGGTGGTGGGCCAACTTCACACTTAGGCCCACCCCATATGTCCAATTTGGGACAAACTACATGCCACAGTCGTTAGTTTTTCGTTAGGTTACGTTTGGTTTTAAGGGTGCCATTTCCGACGTTTGTTTGGACCGATTTCTATTTTTTTTTTAATATTTTGAATGTCTCGATTTCGCGGGTGAGCCAACGTCACACTAGCCTCACCCATAATGTTCAATTTGGGACAAACTACATGCCAGTCGTTAGTTTTTCCGTGTAAGTTTTAACGTTTGTTTATAGCCATTTCCAACGTTTTGTTTTTGGACCGTATTTCCTATTTTTTTTTTAAATATTTTGAAAATGTCTCGATTTCGCGGGTGGGCCAACTTCACAAGTAAGCCCCACCCATATGTCAATTTGGGACAGAACTACATGCCAGTCGTTAGTTTTTCGTTAGTTTACGTTTGCTATAGCCATTTCCGACGTTTGTTTGGACCGATTTCTATTTTTTTTTTAATATTTGAATGTCTCGATTTCGCGGGTGGGCCACCTTCACAGTTATAGCCCACCCAATATGGTCCCAGTTTTGGACAAACTACATGCCAGTCGTTAGTTTTTTCGTTAGTTTACGTTTTAGTTTAGCCCATTTCCCGGACGTTTTGTTTGAGACCGATTTCTATTTTTTTTTTTAAATATTTGAATGTCTCGATTTCGCGGTGGGCCCAACTTCACACTAGCCCACCCATATGTCAGTTTTGGGACAAACTACATGCCAGTCGTTAGTTTTTTCGTTAGTTTACGTGTTGTTTAAGAGACCATTTCTCGGATCGTTTGTTTGGACGATTTCTATTTTTTTTATATATTTGAATGTCTCGATTTCCGCGGTGGTGGGCCAACTTCACAGTAGCCCACCCATAAGTCAGTTTGGGACAACTACATTGCCAGATCGGTTAGTTTTTCGTTAGTTTACGTTATATTTGTTTAGCATTTCCGAAGTTTGTTTGGACCGATGTCTATTTTTTTTTAAACTTATTTGAATGTCTCGAATTTGCGGGTGGGCCACTTCACAGTACAGCCCTCCCATTTATGTCAGTTTTGGGACAAACACAGGCCCGTCTTTAGTTTTTCGTTAGTTAGTTTGGTTTAGCCATTTCCGACGTTTGTTTGAGACCGATTTCTATTTTTATGTCTCGATTTTCGCGGGTGGCGTTGGGCAACTTTACACTAGCCCACCCCATATGTCATTTTGGGACAAACTACATGCCAGTGCCGTTTAGTTTTTCGTTAGGTTACGTTTGTTTAGCCATTTTTCCGACGTTTTGTTTGGACCGATTTCTATTTTTTTTTTTTAATATTTGGAACTGTCTCGATTATCGCGGGTGGGCCAATTTCACAAGTAGCCCACCCAATATGTCAATTTGGGACAAAACTACATGCCAGTCGTTAGTTTTTCGTTTAGTTTACGTTTGTTTAGCCATTTTCCGACGTTTGTTTGGACCGATTTCTATTTTTTTTTAAATATTTGTTTGTTCTATTTCGCGGTGGGCCAACTTCACAGTTAGCCCACCCATTATGTCAGTTTAGGGACAAAAACTAAATGCCAGTCGCTTAGTTTTTCGTTAGTTTACGTTTGTTGTGGACCGGGGATTTTTATTTCTATTTTTTTTTTTTAATATTTGAATGTCCTCGATTTCGCGGGTGGGGCCAACTCACAGTAGCCCACCCACTATGTCAATTTGGGACAAACTACATGCCAGTCGTTAGTTTTTTCGTTCGTTTAACGTCGTTTGTTTAGAGCCATTTTCCGACGTTTTGTTTGGACCGATATCTATATTTTTTTTAATATTTGAATGTCCTCGATTTCGCGGGTGGGGTCCAACTTCACAGTAGCCCACCCATACATATGTCAATTTGGGACAAACTCTACATGCCAGTCGTTAGTTTTACGTTAGTTTACGGTTTTTGTTTTAGACCATATCCGACGTTTGTTGTGGACCGATTTCCTAATTATTATTTTTTTAAATATTTGAGATATCTCAATTTCGCGGGGTGGGCCAACTTCACCAGTTAGCCCACCCATATGTCAGTTTTGGGACAAACTACATGCCAGTTGTTTCGTTTAGTTTTAACGTTAAGTTTTTTCATTACAGGGCGTTTGTTTTAGGTTAGATTTTATATTTTTTATATTTATTTTGAAATATCCAAGAATTAATTTGCGCAACTACTACAAACTTACATGACAGAGTCCGTTAGTTTTTCGTTAGTTTACGGCGGCCGATTTGTTATATTGGTCAATGTTTATAATTCATATTCTCAATTTAGTAGTTTAATTGCACGTGTTAGGAACCTTTATTTTAAATTGGTTGTCACCGTACAAAACGAAAAATATAGTAAATATGCCTCATAGAAATTGAAATCTTTCTTCGTGTTTGTTTTTTAAAAGATTTTGTTGAAAATTATTACCTATATACTATAAATAATGCTACGATTGTAATTAGATAGCATTTTAATTTAATAAACGAGGGTTTACACGCAATACATAATAAAGTTACTTAAAGGGTGCTTTTTTTCATTATTCATATTTATTACGGGAACAAAATTAGTTTGGTTACATTTTCATTGTTGTAAATATTATTACTAAAAAACAATAAACTAATATATCAATATTACTAATTATAAAATCCCTCAAAATCATTCCCTAAAATTTATCAAATAGTAGTAAAGAAGCTAACAATATAATACATATTTAATATTAAAGATTATGAAATAATGTAAATAAGTTTATATATATAGATATATATATTACAAATAAGGAATTTATGCAAAAATGCTTCTTATAGAAAATAAAGTAAGTACCTAACGCTTAAAAACTAAGTAGGGAAACTAAATACGATTTAAGAAAACTTTAAGTGTTTTAATATTTACAACGACAAAATTTAAATTCCTAGATTAAATAAAAAAAAACTTAGTTACTTTAGTAAGAGCAATATTGGCTATTTTCCAATCATATTACAAGTCCAAAAGACTAATACATAATTACACATTATTACAATTATTATTTACAAACAGTAATTAAATTATTTAAAAATGGTGAAGAAATTGACAAATGAATTACTAATTAATTATGAAAAATACGCAAGTAGCCGCTTTAAAAGTAATGAAGAAATACTACAACTTGTTTCTCTCGCAAATCGCTTCTCTTAGGATATAAGAAGCTTTAAAAGATGTTTTGTTATTTATACAAAAAAATTTACATGCCTAAATGAAATACAAAAAACACTGTATAAATTATATCACTTTTCAAACACTTAATATTTAGTTATTTTAATCATAATAATAGAACTAAAACTACCGAGAGAAAAATTACAATAATTAAAATTATTAATACACCAAACAATACTAAATTTAACAAAATAGGTGCGAGGAAACTGGACAAATAATATGTATTAGTAATAAAATTGGTGAAAAATGGTAAATAACGCCATAAAAAAAGTTCATTCTAGATATACTATTAATTTGGTTTCACGCAAAAAGTGCATCTCATGCGAGAAAGAAGCTTTTTTAAGTGTTTTATATATATAACAGAAATATCAGTTGATTCACTCATAATACTAACCAAAACTACAATATACAATTTTAAGAGCATTTAAAATGATTATTGAAAGGTACAACCTAAATTTTACAACATATTGAAAAACCCTGACAAATAACACAAATATAAATTTCTAAAGCATGAAATATCTAAAGAACGCTTTTAAAAGTTACATAGAAATATTAACATTATTTACTCGTACAAACAAAAAAAGGTGATAAGATGCTTTACATTTTTAAATGTCGCAATAAGAGCATCTCATACGAGAAAGAAGCTTAGTGTTTATTTTTATAACCAGAAATATCAGTTATTTTTCACTCACTAATACTACCAAAACACAATATACAATTTAAGAGCATTAAAATGATATTCAAAGGGTACAAACTAAATTTTAAAAAATAATGAAAACCCTGACCAATAACACAAATATTAATAATTAAAGCATGAAATATCTAAAAGAACGCTTAAAAGTTACATTAGAATATTACATTACTTACTCGTAAACAAAACAAAAAAATGAGATAAGAAGCTATTACATTTTTAATATCGCAAAAGTGCATCTCATACGAGAAAGAAAGCTTTAAGTGCTTTATATTTATAACAGAAATATCAGGTTATTTCACTCATAATACTGACCAAAAAACTCAATATACAAATTTAAGAGCATTAAAATGATTATTACAAAGGTACAACATAAATTTGTACAACATAATGAAAACCCTGACAAATAACACAAATATAACTATTAAAGGCATGAAATTATCTAATGAACGCTTTAAAAGTTACAATTAGAAATCATTAACATTACTTACTGTACCTACAAAAAATGAGATAAGAAGCTGTTACATTTTTTTATCCAAAACCTTACTAAATCTTTCAAAACGTCCATCTTTCTTTAACAAACTTTAAAGAGAAAAACTATGGCCGGTTTTAATTTTTACATATTTATGAGTTAATTCGTTAATAATAGACACGAAAAGTGTTATTCTACTAACCTTTTACATAATATCTATGGATCTGTACCTTCACGTGTAGTTGCACACATTGATAATATGGGGAGATTATTCTTTCTGATTCTGTTGCAAATTAACAATTTCATTTGCAAGATCCGTCCAATACTTCCCACCTGTTTGTCCAGTCTGTGAGTGTACGCTACGTAAGTGGCCCAGGCCTGTGAGGCTAACAACTCCCATTATTGTGAATTTCTTTCCAAATAAAACTAATTGTGATGGGAATTCGTTTAAAAGCGTAAGGTCTACAATTTCCTGACGACTCTCCATGAGCATGCCTACGATCTTTGTTGTGAGAACTCCACGTCAACAATCAGAAAGGGGGCTCATTGTGCAGGACCACTGTGGCTTTTGCCTGAACATTGTCGACCCACATTACTTCTTTAAATAAAATATTTCGTGTGTTTGCCAACTGTTCACTAATAATCGTCCGTTTTACTGTACAAAGATGAAAAGAGATACTAAATTACAAACAGCTTTTAGCTATGGCATAAATCTCCTTCAATTAAAGAATTACATTGGAATTTACGCCTCAACAACATTGATGATTGTGTCCTTTTTTTTTCTTTTAACACATTGGTCGTTAGTGCAGTCTCGTTCCAGCAACATATTAGACTTTGGGTCCTTTAGCACCTCTACCGTTAATTTATTAATTTAATTATTATTATATATTTTATTAACGGACAAACCATTTTACAATAAATTACACAATAGCTGATACAAGCGATAAGGCAATAAAAATACAAAAAAAAGAATAAGTGTATAAATCGAGAGAATGCGATACAATAACATTATGAATTCTTATAAACAAAAAGATGTAAACAAAAATAATAAACTATTGAACCATAAACAATGAAAACTGCAAGATGTGTTCTGCAAATACAAGCAATTAATAAACAAAAATCAGATACTAACAACAATACAATATATATAATAATAAATACCAACAATAATAAACATATATAAAAGTGCAATACAACAGGAATAAATAAAAGATAATTAAATATATAAAAGCAAGAAGAACTTATAATAACAGCTAATTAAACTATGTAATTTAGCAATAACAAGAATACTATATATTTATATTAAAAATGAGTAATTAATAAGTAGCTAGGAAATAAAATTCTTATAAAAAAATTGCAGTACACGACACTTCGTAGAGCGCTTCCAATCACTCATGGAGCTGCGATAAGTGATGTGTCCTTCCCTCCTGAACAGCTGTGCCACTGCTGTATAATCAGAAGCTTAATTGGGGAGAACTTCCACTTTTCCCCGCGCGATGGTCCGCGCCTCGTACAAAACCCCAGCAGAAAGAAGAGAGAAGTGCCTGCCGGCATAACCTGGTGAAGTCCATCGAAGAACAGGTCACACCCAGACGCAACCCGATTTCCCCCCCCACCAGGCGAATAAACCTTGCGAAAGGACTGTTGGAAGTCGAAGTTTGGTTTAGTGGTATCTATCTTCCGACCACAGCAGATCTCGAGATCGTGTGTTTGGCCGGAAATCTGAGGTCCGATTTCAGCTAGGAGATCTGGACAGTTCATCGCGACCATTCACTATCTTCCCCCCCCCCCCCCCCCCCCCCCCCCCCAAGAAGGACAAAACCCTCAGCCACGTACGCGTCGCATGGGCAAGAGGTGACAAGTTCATATTGCTGGACAGTTCCTCCACAGGCACATCAATATAGGCATAACCCAGCCGGACACCAATCAAGCGAAGAAAACGCCCTTTGTAAGAGCCTCCTGTCTCGTCCTATTGCGCCAACAGTGGTAAAGGCGGACCCACACGGGACCTTGCATATTCCACAAAGCTTGTCATCCACAAGGGAAACAATACAGAGAGCGGATAGGAAGCAGTTAATGTTGGAACATTACACCAAGCATCCATACTCAAGGCCGGAAGTGATGTCACTTCTTTTTCGGGGATGGGCCATCAGGAGACGCGAAACGGAACTTCTGTGGGTTTCATGGTGACTTAGGACATTAAGGGTTGATTGGTTGGGCTGCGTGCAAACCGTAACTCGGATGAGTGTAGGGTGCTATGGCGAGCGTATGATGTGGTTCCGGAGGGGCCTGACTGCTGGCACTAGCGCTAGTGTGCGACCTTTCTCTGATACGGAGTGATTTTCTTATAGGTTTCTGCGAATGCGCACCAAGGATCAGATGTGCCTGCATCAGACTCATGGTTGTTTGGAAAAGCGTTGGATTCTGTCAGACCCATTAATTATTTGACGACTTTCTGGGCTGTCAAAACTATCACTAACAGTTTCACAAGACCAGATGTCATTTGCGTCTGATGCTACTATAGTGCTTAGCAGTAATCGGATCAACGCGCGCGTCCGCAGGTGCAACATTTCGATTATAAGTACAGTATGACACATGAATCACCTAATGATAGTTCTATTCTCTTCCCTGATGCATGCGTACACGACATCAAACCCGCATAGTGTCACATCACTTCAGATACTCTTCGAACCCCCCATATATCGCACTTGGCTCCACAAATCCTGTCTAGGTTACCATTAGCCAATTCACTCCATTTCATTACGGGAGTCCCTCAGCTCTGATTGATGCTTGTCTCTTTACACTCTGTTTGACCACTCACTCAGGCGAGATCGGAGGGATCAGAGAGAGGAGAGAATGATCGCGAGGAGAAGGGGGCGAGAGCGTAGTTCTTGATTGCGCTCTGTTCAAACTGAAACATGCCCATGGCTGAGTGTCACTGCGGAGAGACCCTCGCCAAAACTTTTCTGCTTCATGTAACGTTACGCTCAACAATATCTATGTGGGTCAGCTGGTCCATAGTGAGACTTATGTATCATGTACATTAAGACTGGTTCGTTCTGCGACCGCGATGAAGAATTAGTCCCGGAACGTACTCTGCGCTCCTATTTACAACCTTCAGTCGTAGCCTCAGAGACTGCAAGCGTGAGCAGTTAGCATGCGGAGGCTGGTCCGTCTCATGGACAGATAGTGTAACCGGTCTCACTGGACACTTAGTCCGATGTATCTCCTCTAGCACAAGGCACGTAACTTTTGGTGGAGGTTATGCTGCGCGAGCGTGGTAGAGAGGAGAGAATCAAGAGTATAAAGCAGAGGTAATCTCTCCATTCTCTTGTTCTGGTGTATCAGTGGGTAGAAAACAGGGTCGGAGGGTACATATGTCTCAGTTCATACCCTACTTTTTTGTAGGCCAACTCTGTAACAGAACATTCTACACAGTCTCTCCATAATTTCTAGAAAATAGAAGCAAATCTAGCGGAAAGGACACATATAGTTAGCGAGACGAGCGAACACTTGGACAAACTATTCACAAAGGATAAAGGCAGATTTACACTTAAGTTTATAAAGGACGAAACGAGAGCGTATTACTTTTCAGCGTTGTAAGCTATTAACATGAGCAGTAAATTAGGTTAAAAAGTTACAACAATAGGGGGGGATATCGGGGACACACACTACTGCGGAATGTGCGTACTCTACGTTTTTGTTTCTGCGAGGTAAGACTCGATATCACGCTAGTAAATAAAAAATGACTCTTAATATCTATCAAACAGATTCGGTGCGTGTCATCAAAAAATAAATACGCGGACCATCTCGCTTGTCTATGTTGAAATTTATATTAATTTAAACACACTTATAAAACAGGAAAATGTTTCTTTTGTAATTTAGTTTTTAATCTCGAGAATTAAATTATACCAAATATGTGGGCTAGTCTGTTCAATAAATAATATAACATATATTAACAAAGATTTAAACAAACAGTTACGCTGGGGTTGTTCTCCTTGAGACTTTTTCAATTTTTCTTGGCGCTTCCAGCAATCTTTACAAACCAGCCGCTTCTATGGATTCCCAAATGTACCAGCAACAAATCTGTCGATGCGGAATTGGTTTTTGGCCAGAATCCTTGCAGAAATTCGGGTCTTTTCAGGTCAGCAAAAAATCGCTTTCTACTGGGCGCTAGGACGAAGCTGTTTATGTTTGGTGATTTTGTAACAAATTCAACCATGACTGACAGACCAGATAGGGAAAATTCCTTAGCTAAACGCTTAATTTCATTAGCTACATCGGGATCATGTAAATAAGTGGTTGAGGTCTGGCCCTCCACAGTTAAAGATGTTTCGATCAATATCCTTATAAATTTTTGTCCAACCAGATAGTTATACTGTTATTATAGCCAGCTATTTCATTTATCACAATCCTCGTTGCTATCACCAATAGTTTGTTCTTCTACATGTGATATATCCTCTTCTTCGCCTTGGTTATATCTTGCTTTCATCTCCTTTGATTTTTTTTGGATAATGTAGCTAGACTACTCTCAACAGTAACGGAGTTTGATAATCCTTCATGTGAAGCTGAAGCCATGATCAAAACATCACGAAGAACCTCCTGGAAGTCTACAAGGGACTTACTTTTTATTAAAAGACCCCAAACATCTTAAATAAAAGTCTTTAGTCTACGTCCTCTCCTTGTTCCTCCCAAAGCTTCCATTTTTTAGCACTTAAGATAAAATGGGGCACGATCTAGCCTGAGGTAACATGGAGGTAATTCATTGCCTTCTTCACTTAGAGCTAAAAAGCTTTTTGTAGATAGTCGTTCATATCGACTGAACGGCCAAAAGATCTTACAACAGCACTTTTTAAGGCTGGCGAATTATCAACATTGATTTCCTTTGGACATGGAGCACCCTTCCTTTCCCACTCATTTAGCCAATACAATATTGTATTTGCATCTTGTTTTTCTGAACCATTTGCAGCACGGGTAGTTGGAACTCGCCAGTATTCATAAACCAACTCGTATAAAAATATGTGGCCAGAAATGTTATTGAGTCTTACAATTTCTTGAACAGACTCCCCGTTGCGTCTAACGACAAAATGCTGTATTTTTCTTTGCAGTAATGTTTATAAAGCAACATTTGAGCTGGAGTTGAATATTGCACACGTTTTTATCCAAAGCAACATCATGAATTGACCCAGCATACGGCTCAGCATGTTTCATAATGGCTAAATTCATGACAGGATGTGCACCCTCAACAACCCCTAATGCAGCATCTCTTTGAGTTTGCTTCGCTTTTCGCAAAACATTCGGGGTTATAAAGAATAGGAGGCTCAACGTCTCCTTGTTCCATTAGGTTTTTTTGCGGTCACCCTTCTGTAAACTACAGCTGATACATTTTTTAAATGCGTTCTCCTCCTATATTTTCTTAGTTCACCTACTAATGGTCGTTTTCTCGTATGAGGAATTTTGCGAGTATCATTTGCTAACCATTCCAATTGTACATCACATCCAGGAGCAGGTTCTTCAATGACACACGTCCTCTGGGCACTTGCACCGCATTCTTTACATTCTGCTGCAATTCTAATGTACCCCAAAAAATCTGTCTTTATAAACTGTGGCTCTTTTGAAAGTATAAGGGCAAGGGAGCTTGTGTTGTTCCCATATATATTTTGACAGCGTCTGTGTCCATCGCAACTGAGGCAGTATTTTTGTAGTGTCTTGATTTACTTCGGTCTTTCCTTTTAATACCGTTTGTCTATAGGCTTAAAATTTTCCCATTTACTTTGAGGAATAAACTATTTTAAACGATTTCTGAGGCAATATTTGTTCCACTGGAGTATCAGACGAGATCGGTGATTTGTCTGCACTTCCATTAGATTCAGAACTGTTGCTTATCGACGTTATTTGTTCAGGAGATGATATTCCGTTGTACTTTTTCAATTCAGTGTAACTATTATGTCTGTTTTCCTTGACGTACTGATACACATATGAGGGTTTGACTAAAAACCCTAATGACTCACTTATTAGTGTCCATACAGAATTAGAAGGTCCAGGGTTATTTTTCCATTTGTGTCAATCACGCCTTCTGCATTCAGAAATTGCAGCTTTCAAGTGTTCATGAGCAAACTGCAGGTGGTCTTGGCATCTAAAATAAAGTATAAATAAACCTATAAGTTGCACATATATTTTGAATAAATTTAATTTTTAAACTTAGAAACTTAAACCAACACATAAAATTGTTACTCATATCGAGCAAAAACCAATGGATTATGTTTCTCGATATAACTAAAACTACGTTATTTGTATAGCCATAATTAAATAATATATTTAATTGTATAAGCTTCACGAAAATAGAATGTTTTTTTAAGTTTAATCATCTCAAAATTAAAAATAAATATATATATAATTTTGTTTATTTCACGATGTTTTTTGGAAAAAAATTTAGGCTCATATTTTAGACAAAAGAGTTTACTCTTAGCGTGTGGAATTATTTCTTGCTGATTTTTACGGATGGCCCAAAAACTAGGTGCGAGTAACAGCTAGTAAACGTATAAAAGCCATAATATTGAAACTGTGCGGATGACTTGAAGATATCATGTTTGGGCTGATCACTGGGCTCTGCACAAGGACTTGCAGGGGATACAGATATGGTGTTCGATAAATGGAATGGACCTTAGCTGAATGGCGACTTCATGTCATGCACCAGATCTCACGCGGCTTTGCGAGTCTGAGTGACAAAAAACCTCTACAGAGTAGTTTTTTCCACAAAGTGTACTAAAAAAATGGGGGGACACTGCTTTTAGCACCCCCTGGAAAAAAAGCACCTCTTCTAAGCCCACAAGCAGATTTGTATTTTAGAGGTTTTAATTTAATCGTAAATACAGTATAATAGTTTTTATATGGATTTTTATGACGCTGTCACTTATAAGCTAACAGAATTTTTAAAATCATACCCATCATTAATTCTACTTCAGTTAAACCTTTCAATCAATATGTTTATAAAATTAATTATGCACTGATAAAGATAAAAAGAACAAAATCCTACATTTTTGAACCTTTGAATCTACGCCTAAATTAAAGCCCATGTAGGCTCTTTCCCTTTAAGTTTCTTAATAAACAGTAATTGGATAGCAAAGTATTTATTCTTGTATATCTGCTGGATTTTAAGCAAATTTAAAAAAAAGCATTTTAATAAAATTTAATGGCTGTCATTTTCGAAAGTATTTAATGAATATTTGTTATAACTGGCCTTGTTGCCACAAATGTTTTGATCCAAATTAGGTAGGATTTGTTTATTCATTTTAAGATATTAACAATTTATAGAAAACATATAAAGACTGACAGGTAGGAAAGTAACAACCGAAGACCCATTTCCATATTCTGAATTGCGTTTGCCATGACCGAGCAGTAGCGGGATATATACCTTGTTTTAAGAATTAAAGGACACTCTGTATATAAAATTATTATACAGAGTGTCCAACAACCTTCTATCAATATTTTCAGGCATTATTCACAGACCAAAGGCAGAAACAATCATATTCACCTTTCTAAAACTCAATAATAACTTAAATAGCCACAATTTTGTTTTGTTTTGGTCTTTAATTTATTTAACTATTTATATTCTACAACGGACTGTTTAGGTTAAATGTTGTATTTTTTGTATTTACCTTTATAACCCTAATGCCTAATTACATAAAAAAATTCATTTATTACAAGCTTCATTTTCAAAATAGTAGGTTCCAAAAATATTTAAAGCGTAAATATTTTAAAAGCGATATATGGTAAAGAGGTTTCAATTATTACACAATTTAAATAAAAATCCAAACGATACCAAGTTTTAAAAATTGGTTGTGAAATAACGGAGAAAATTTGCTTTTTAAAACCAATTACCAAACAAATATTCGCCCTTTAATTATTTTTATTATTATTATACTATTATATCCGCCTTCGTACGCAATTTGTGTAGAATAACTGGTACGTCATAGGTATCTCCATCATGTCTTTAAAAAATGTGATTTAATATTATTCATTCTCGTAACCGTTGGAAAAAGTCATATAAATCGAGGGTATAATCCTTTACCAGAGGAAATATATCTCCTAGAGGTAAGACTTTCAGAAGTAGATCAAACATTTTTTTATATTAACTAGTTAGGAAGAAACCTTTGCGGATATACTTCATCCTTAGCTATCAATGCCTCATTCATCAGTTTTTTAACACTGTGTTAAGTTCATAAACTAATAATGCACCTACAAGTTGTAGCCCCATGTGAAATATACCTTTCTCGGACTCAGCCAGAAGGGATATTTTGTATTTGATGTTTCTATATAGTTCCTTTCCTTATGAAAGAATAGTTAGACATTATTCTATAGAGGACATTTTACCTAAGCAATAGTAATACTTATTGACATAACTTTGAGATATTTTTTGTGAGTACCATTCTACGGATTTTTGTGTAGTGTTGAGTCTATTGAGCTGTTCTATTGTGCAGATGAATTCACGATACGTGATCATCTATACGTATGAATAGTGCATACGATAAAAAGTTATAATCTAGTTTTTTACTGCAAATAGTTACGAGGAATTATTCAAAGGCAGGTACTGAAAAATAATTTCTGTAATAAATGACAAATCAAAAACTAATTTTCATGCTTCATTTGATTAATTCTATTAAAAACTCATTTTGAAATGTAATTAAAAATTATATATAAAACAAAAATGCCGCAAAGAAATGGCATAGGCCTTAATGATCTGTGCGTAGGGAATTTGATATTTTTTAATATATATTTAGCAGTGCGTTAATCAATTTTATTAAACATATTAACTGAAAGAATCATCTGAAAATAGAATAAATGAAGGATACGATTTTATTATGTTAATAGATGATATTTAAAAATAATTAAGAAAGCAAAGTCATGAGTGAAACATTTGACAACAATATGAAAATGCGTGTGAGTTCAACAAGAATAAACAACTAATCAGCTAAATCATGAAATCTATACCACCTCTTTTCAATTGTTTTGAACAAAGGGTGGTAAGATTAACTCACTCTTCTCAAACCGTATATAAAATAATTTAGTTATTGTACTAAACAAGATTATCATTCTACAAAATAACTTAGTATGACGTAAAATCTTTCAGTTAATGAATTTTCAGTTTAAATACACAAAGAAACACAAGAGAATTGCTTTTAAATATACTCGTATATATTTGGAATTTTTATTTCTCCTCTACAAAAAGTATTTGGAATAAAATAATCTGAATTTTCTGATTTCAATTCGTTTAAACAGCAGAATTTTCATATGACATTTTTTGCTTGGAAATTATCCACGAAGTGTATGCTTATACAGGGTGATTCATGAAGTTCTCCCCCCACTTCTACAGCACATTGTACTAGTAAAAAATAATGGAAAAAATGTTATATAAACATAGGTCCGAAAACGCTTCGTTAGCGAGTTACAGCTAGCGAAAGATTTCGCCTGAATTCCTGGGTAAAGAGTAAAATAAAGCCATACTGAACTTTTGGAAAGCTTAATTAAGTAAGAAATATCGTGGATTTCTTATGTATTTTTTACCTGATAAAGCTAATAAATTAGGTTTCAGAACTGTACCTGTAGTAGTTTTTGAGGGATTCAGGGTTAAATGCAAAAAAATTGGGGCACGAAACAATGTTTTTTTAAGTTTGATGTACAATAACTTTGTTAAATTGTAATAAATACATAAAATCAACAAACTTTTAATTGTAGAGAATTTAATTCTGAGAAAATTGATATAATCAAAGTCTAAAATAAAACAGAAATAAATACCAAAAAATTTTTATTCAGTATAATACATTACTAGTTTTTAAGCAAAATTAATCAGGTTGGGCCAACCGTACGCACCTTTTTATAATAGATGTTCGAAAATGAGGCCATCATTATCAATACATTTTGCAGCAACGTTTGTGTATTGCTTTTGTTTGCGTTTCTTAATTTTTCAGGATCTTCCTGTATCTGTACAGCCGAATCCATAATACGGGCAATTAATTCATCACGAGAATTCACTTTTGTCTTGGTATACAATGTCTTTCATCCCATCCCCAGATGCAATAATCCAATGGAGATAGATCTGGTGATCTTGGTGGCCAAGGGTGAGGCCCTCCACGACCAATCCAGTGTCCAGGAAATTGATAATTTTAAGTAAGCAGAAACGGCACGTGAAAAGTGGGGAGGTGCTCCGTCATGCTGGAAGTACAAATTTTGTCTGAGATGTAAAAGGAACATTCTCTAACAGCTGTGGCAACTCTTTTTTGAAGGAAATGCAAATAGAACTCAGCATTTAGGCGTCCAGGTAATATGAAAGGTCCAATCAGCCGATTGTGCAAAAGGCCAACAACCAGACATTGACGCTAAATCGGTGTTTGAAAGTTCTGTTCCACTACCTCATGTGGATTTTCTTCTGCCCATGAGTGTTCATTGTGCCAAGTTATTGACACCATCCCGAGTGAATTGTGCCTCATCCGTAAACAAAATACGCTTGTAGAAATGATTATTAATATTCAAAAAGTTTCAAAACTTCCAAGCGAAGCGGACCATCCCCTAGCTGTAGATTCCAAACTGACATATGGGTGGGCTAGTGTGAAGTTGGCCCACCCGCGAAATCGAGACATTCAAATATTTAAAAAAAAATAGAAATCGGTCCAAACAAACGTCGGAAATGGCTAAACAAACGTAAACTAACGAAAAACTAACGACTGGCATGTAGTTTGTCCCAAATTGACATATGGGTGGGCTACTGTGAAGTTGGCCCACCCGCGAAATCGAGAACATTCAAATATTTAAAAAAAATCGAAATCGGTCCAAACAAACGTCGGAAATGGCTAAACAAACGTAAACTAACGAAAAAACTAACGACTGGCATGTAGTTTGTCCCAAATTGACATATGGGTGGGCTAGTGTGAAGTTGGCCCACCCGCGAAATCGAGACATTCAAATATTTAAAAAAAATAGAAATCGGTCCAAACAAACGTCGGAAATGGCTAAACAAACGTAAACTAACGAAAAACTAACGACTGGCATGTAGTTTGTCCCAAATTGCCATATGGGTGGGCTAGTGTGAAGTTGGCCCACCCGCGAAATCGAAACAAACGTCGGAAATGGCTAAACAAACGTAAACTAACGAAAAACTAACGACTGGCATGTAGTTTGTCCCAAATTGACATATGGGTGGGCTAGTGTGAAGTTGGCCCACCCGCGAAATCGAGACATTCAAATATTTAAAAAAAATAGAAATCGGTCCAAACAAACGTCGGAAATGGCTAAACAAACGTAAACTAACGAAAAAACTAACGACTGGCATGTAGTTTGTCCCAAATTGACATATGGGTGGGCTACTGTGAAGTTGGCCCACCCGCGAAATCGAGACATTCAAATATTTAAAAAAAAAATAGAAATCGGTCCAAACAAACGTCGGAAATGGCTAAACAAACGTAAACTAACGAAAAACTAACGACTGGCATGTAGTTTGTCCCAAATTGACATATGGGTGGGCTAGTGTGAAGTTGGCCCCACCCGCGAAATCGAGACATTCAAATATAAAAAAAAAAATAGAAATCGGTCCAAACAAACGTCGGAAATGGCTAAACAAACGTAAACTAACGAAAAACTAACGACTGGCATGTAGTTTGTCCCAAATTGACATATGGGTGGGCTACTGTGAAGTTGGCCCACCCGCGAAATCGAGACATTCAAATATTAAAAAAAAAATAGAAATCGGTCCAAACAAACGTCGGAAATGGCTAAACAAACGTAAACTAACGAAAAACTAACGACTGGCATGTAGTTTGTCCCCAAATTGACATATGGGTGGGCTAGTGTGAAGTTGGCCCACCCGCGAAATCGAGACATTCAAATATTAAAAAAAAAAATAGAAATCGGTCCAAACAAACGTCGGAAATGGCTAAACAAACGTAAACTAACGAAAAACTAACGACTGGCATGTAGTTTGTCCCAAATTGACATATGGGTGGGCTACTGTGAAGTTGGCCCACCCGCGAAATCGACACATTCAAATATTTAAAAAAAAAATAGAAATCGGTCCAAACAAACGTCGGAAATGGCTAAACAAACGTAAACTAACGAAAAACTAACGAACTGGCATGTAGTTTGTCCCAAATTGACATATGGGTGGGCTAGTGTGAAGTTGGCCCACCCGCGAAATCGAGACATTCAAATATTTAAAAAAAAATAGAAATCGGTCCAAACAAACGTCGGAAATGGCTAAACAAAACGTAAACTAACGAAAAACTAACGACTGGCATGTAGTTTGTCCCAAATTGACATATGGGTGGGCTAGTGTGAAGTTGGCACACCCGCGAAATCGAGACATTCAAATATTAAAAAAAAAAAATAAAAATCGGTCCAAAAAAACGTCGGAAATGGCTAAAAAAAAACGTAAACTAACGAAAAACTAACGACTGGCATGTAGTTTGTGTCCCAAATTGACATATGGGTGGGCTAGTGTGAAGTTGGCCCACCCGCGAAATCGAGACATTCAAATATTTAAAAAAAAATAGAAAATCGGTCCAAACAAACGTCGGAAATGGTTAAACAAACGTAAACTAACGAAACACTAACGACTGGCATGTAGTTTGTCCCAAACTGACATATGGGTGGGTTACTGTGAAGTTGGCCCACCCGCGAAATCGAGACATTCAAATATTTAAAAAAAAAAAAATAGAAATCGGTCCAAACAAACGTCGGAAATGGCTAAACAAACGTAAACTAACGAAAAACTAACGACTGGCATGTAGTTTGTCCCAAATTGACATATGAGTGGGCTAGTGTGAAGTTGGCCCACCCGCGAAATCGAGACATTCAAATATTAAAAAAAAAAAATAGAAATCGGTCCAAACAAACGTCGGAAATGGCTAAACAAACGTAAACTAACGAAAAAACTAACGACTGGCATGTAGTTTGTCCCAAATTGACATATGGGTGGGCTACTGTGAAGTTGGCCCACCCGCGAAATCGAGACATTCAAATATTTAAAAAAAATAGAAATCGGTCCAAACAAACGTCGGAAATGGGCTAAACAAACGTAAAACTAACGAAAACTAACGACTGGCATGTAGTTTGTCCCAAATTGACATATGGGTGGGCTAGTGTGAAGTTGGCCCACCCGCGAAATCGAGACATTCAAATATTTAAAAAAAAATAGAAATCGGTCCAAACAAACGTCGGAAATGGCTAAACAAACGTAAACTAACGAAAAACTAACGACTGGCATGTAGTTTGTCCCAAACTGACATATGGGTGGGCTACTGTGAAGTTGGCCCACCCGCGAAATCGAGACATTCAAATATTAAAAAAAAAAATAGAAATCGGTCCAAACAAACGTCGGAAATGGCTAAACAAACGTAAACTAACGAAAAACTAACGACTGGCATGTAGTTTGTCCCAAATTGACATATGGGTGGGCTAGTGTGAAGTTGGCCCACCCGCGAAATCGAGACATTCAAATATTTAAAAAAAAATAGAAATCGGTCCAAACAAACGTCGGAAATGGCTAAACAAACGTAAACTAACGAAAAACTAACGACTGGCATGTAGTTTGTCCCAAATTGACATATGGGTGGGCTACTGTGAAGTTGGCCCACCCGCGAAATCGAGACATTCAAATATAAAAAAAAAAATAGAAATCGGTCCAAACAAACGTCGGAAATGGCTAAACAAACGTAAACTAACGAAAAAACTAACGACTGGCATGTAGTTTGTCCCAAATTGACATATGGGTGGGCTAGTGTGAAGTTGGCCCCACCCGCGAAATCGAGAGACATTCAAATATTAAAAAAAATAAAATCGGTCCAAAATAGTTTAAAAAATAGAAATCGGTCCAAACAAACGTCGGAAATGGCTAAAAAACGTAAACTAACGAAAAACTAACGACTGGCATGTAGTTTGTCCCAAACTGACAAATGGGTGGGTGGGCTACTGTGAAGTTGGCCCACCCGCGAAATCGAGACATTCAAATATTAAAAAAAAATAGAAATCGGTCCAAACAAACGTCGGAAATGGCTAAACAAACGTAAACTAAACGAAAAACTAACGACTGGCATGTAGTTTGTCCCAAATTGACATATGGGTGGGCTAGTGTGAAGTTGGCCCACCCGCGAAATCGAGACATTCAAATATTAAAAAAAAATATCGGTCCAAACAAACGTCGGAAATGGCTAAACAAACGTAAACTAACGAAAAACTAACGACTGGCATGTAGTTTGTCCCAAATTGACATATGGGTGGGCTACTGTGAAGTTGGCCCACCCGCGAAATCGAGACATTCAAATATTTAAAAAAAAATAGAAATCGTCCAAACAAACGTCGGAAATGGCTAAACAAACGTAAACTAACGAAAAACTAACGACTGGCATGTAGTTTGTCCCAAATTGACATATGGGTGGGCTAGTGTGAAGTTGGCCCACCCGCGAAATCGAGACATTCAAATATTTAAAAAAAAAATAGAAATCGGTCCAAACAAAACGTCGGAAATGGCTAAACAAACGTAAACTAACGAAAAACTAACGACTGGCATGTAGTTTGTCCCAAATTGACATATGGGTGGGCTAGTGTGAAGTTGGCCCACCCGCGAAATCGAGACATTCAAATATTTAAACAAAAAAAAAAAAATAGAAATCGGTCCAAACAAACGTCGGAAATGGCTAAAACAAACGTAAACTAACGAAAAACTAACGACTGGCATGTAGTTTGTCCCAAATTGACATATGGGTGGGCTAGTGTGAAGTTGGCCCACCCGCGAAATCGAGACATTCAAATATTTAAAAAATAATAAATCGGTCCAAACAAACGTCGGGAAAATGGCTAAACAAACGTAAAACTAACGAAAAACTAACGACTGGCATGTAGTTTGTCCCAAATTGACATATGGGTGGGCTACTGTGAAGTTGGCCCACCCGCGAAATCGAGACATTCAAATATTTAAAAAAAATAGAAATCGGTCCAAACAAACGACGGAAATGGCCTAAACAAACGTAAACTAACGAAAAACTAACGACTGGCATGTAGTTTGTCCCTCCCAAATTGACATATGAGTGGGCTACTGTGAAGTTGGCCCACCCGCGAAATCGAGACATTCAAATATTTAAAAAAAAATAGAAATCGGTCCAAACAAACGTCGGAAATGGCTTAAACAAAACGTAAACTAACGAAAAACTAACGACTGGCATGTAGTTTGTCCCAAATTGACCATATGGGTGGGCTACTGTGAAGTTGGCCCACCCGCGAAATCGAGACATTCAAATATTAAAAAAAATAGAAATCGGTCCAAACAAACTTCGAAATGGCTAAACAAACGTAAACTAACGAAAAAACTAAAACGACTGGCATGTAGTTTGTCCCAAATTGAATATGGGTAAGGCTAGTTGTGAAGTTGCCCACCCGCGACAATCGAAACAAACGTCGGAAATGGCTAAACAAACGTAAACTAACGAAAAATCTAACGACTGGCATGTAGTTTGTCCCAAATTGACATATGGGTGGGCTACTGTGAAGTTGGCCCACCCGCGAAATCGAGACATTCACAAATATTAAAAAAAAAAAAAAAAATAGAAATCGGGTCCAAACAAACGTCGGAAATGGCTAAACAAACGTAAACGTATAACGAAAAACTAACGACTGGCCATGTAGTTTGTCCCCAAACTGTACATATGGGTGGGCTACTGTGTGAAGTTGGCCCACCCCGAAATCGAGAAACATTTTTTCCCCCCCCCCCCAAATATTATAAAAAAAAAAAATTGAAATCGGTCCAAACAAACGTCGGAAATGGCTAAACAAACGTAAACTAACGAAAAACTAAACGACTGGCATGTAGTTTGTCCCAAATTGACATATGGGTGGGCTAGTGTGAAGTTGGCCCACCCGCGAAATCGAGACATTCAAATATTTAAAAAAAATAGAAATCGGTCCAAAACAAACGTCGGAAATGGCTAAACAAACGTAAACTAACGAAAAACTAACGACTGGCATGTAGTTTGTCCCAAATTGACATATGGGTGGGCTAGTGTGAAGTTGGCCCACCCGCGAAATCGAGACATTCAAATATATTAAAAAAAAATAGAAATCGGTCCAAACAAACGTCGGAAATGGCTAAACAAACGTAAACTAACGAAAAACTAACGACTGGCATGTAGTTTGTCCAAATTGACATATGGGTGGGCTAGTGTGAAGTTGGCCCACCCGCGAAATCGGAGACATTCAAATATTAAAAAAAAATAGAAATCGGTCCAAACAAACGTCGGAAATGGCTAAACAAACGTAAACTAACGAAAAAACTAACGACTGGCATGTAGTTTGTCCCAAATTGACATATGGGTGGGCTACTGTGAAGTTGGCCCACCCGCGAAATCGAGACATTCAAATATTAAAAAAAAATATATCGGTCCAAAAAAAACGTCGGAAATGGCTAAACAAACGTAAACTAACGAAAAAACTAACTCGACTGCATGTAGTTTGTCCCCAAATTGACATATGGGTGGGCTACTGTGAAGTTGGGCCACCCGCGAAATCGAGAATTCAAATATTTAAAAGAAATCGGTCCAAACAAAAACGTCGGAAATGGCTAAACAAACGTAAACTAACGAAAAAACTAACGACTGGCATGTAGTTTGTCCCAAATTGACATATGGGTGGGCTAGTGTGAAGTTGGCCCACCCGCGAAATCGAAATAGAAATCGGTCCAAACAAACGTCGGAAATGGCTAAACAAACGTAAACTAACGAAAAACTAACGACTGGCATGTAGTTTGTCCCAAATTGACATATGGGTGGGCTACTGTGAAGTTGGCCCACCCGCGAAATCGAGACATTCAAATATTTAAAAAAAAAAATAGAAATCGGGTCCAAAACAGAAACGTCGGAAATGGCTAAACAAACGTAAACTAACGAAAAACTAACGACTGGCATGTAGTTTGTCCCAAATTGACATATGGGTGGGCTAGTGTGAAGTTGGCCCACCCGCGAAATCGAGACATTCAAATATTAAAAAAAAAATAGAAATCGGTCCAAACAAACGTCGGAAATGGCTAAACAAACGTAAACTAACGAAAAACTAACGACTGGCATGTAGTTTGTCCCAAATTGACATATGGGTGGGCTACTGTGAAGTTGGCCCACCCGCGAAATCGAGACATTCAAATATTAAAAAAAAAAATAGAAATCGGTCCAAACAAACGTCGGAAATGGCTAAACAAACGTAAACTAACGAAAAACTAACGACTGGCATGTAGTTTGTCCCAAATTGACATATGGGTGGGCTAGTGTGAAGTTGGCCCACCCGCGAAATCGAGACATTCCAATATTTAAAAAAAAAATTGAAATCGGTCCAAACAAACGTCGGAAATGGCTAAACAAACGTAAACTAACGAAAAAACTAACGACTGGCATGTAGTTTGTCCCAAATTGACATATGGGTGGGCTACTGTGAAGTTGGCCCACCCGCGAAATCGAGACATTCAAATATTTAAAAAAATAGAAATCGGTCCAAACAAACGTCGGAAATGGCTAAACAAACGTAAACTAACGAAAAACTAACGACTGGCATGTAGTTTGTCCCAAATTGACATATGGGTGGGCTAGTGTGAAGTTGGCCCACCCGCGAAATCGAGACATTCAAATATTAAAAAAAAATAGAAATCGGTCCAAACAAACGTCGGAAATGGCTAAACAAAACGTAAACTAACGAAAAAACTAACGACTGGCATGTAGTTTGTCCCAAACTGACATATGGGTGGGCTACTGTGAAGTTGGCCCACCCATATTGTAACGTCAAAAACTAATAAATGGAGTTCAAAACAAACGTTAAAAATGGCTAAACAATCGTAAACTAACGATAAACTAACGATTCACATCTATTTTTTAAGTGGGTGTGGGCTATTGTGGGTGCGGGCCATACTTCACAAGACATTAAAATGCTATGACATCAACCCAAAATACGTAATATTATTATTTTCCCAAAATATGAAGAGAGCTTATTATTTTATAAGCATTAAAACATAACATTCATAAGCTTTTCATTAGTATAAAATTTTATAATATAGATTTATGTTTGAATTATTTAATTTTGATTTTGATAAACGTTTTAATTTAATTGTTTGTAAATTGAGTTTAAATTACGAGTTAAAATCAGCCAATCTATATGGTTGAAACACATACGTTATGCCACTTGGCTTCTCTGAACTGATAATAGTACACCCACCAATGAAATGAATATAATAAAACAATTATTCTTCATCATCCTCACTTCGTTAACCTCACATTAGCACGATACGATTAATTTCCAAATGAAGGGTATTTTATATTGGCTGAATGGAATAAATGACTTGAGGGGACAAGAAAGATTTCATTGATATATGT